>NC_037670.1:76123081-76216699 GCF_003255815.1 Theropithecus gelada
TCATAATGTACATTAACATATTAAAAGCTCTGAGAAATCCTGCAGAAAAGAAACCTGTTTAATTTTGTTTAATCCAGCTTTTCCTAAATATGGGTGTCTATGGACTCTATTTTCCAAGGAATGCCTACCAAAGTACAGTTTGCATTGAACATAGTTTGGGAACTGCCAAGATAGAGACAACCAGTTTTACATGGAACAATTGAGGTTTAGCAACTGACATCATAACATGCAGCTAGTAAATGATAGTGCTGGACCTCAAATCCAGGTTTGATTCAAAGTCTTATTCTTTCCATCATTTCATACTGGCTCCCAAGGATACATTTTCTAAGCTTTTTGCGATAAGAAGATGCATTTTAAAAACTGAACAAAATTCATACATTGCCTTTCAAATTTTTTAATTACCCACCCTCTATATGTACATGAACGTGATCTCTCCTTACCGAGTGTCTCATATCTATTGCTTTATATGTTATGTTAGAATAGAGATGTTATCACTTGAGAGGAATCCTGTAGGCAAAGTACTCACCCCTTCATTCATTCATTCAATTTACTAAACATTCTTTGAGTATCCACTATGTCCCAGGCATTGTTCTGGGTACTTGGAATATGTAACTGAACAAATAGAACAAGATTCCACCTTTTTGGGTTTCTAGTTAATGGAACAGAGATATAATGAACTAAAAACATAATAAATAAATACTTATTCTGTACATTACAAGGTGATATGAGCTGTAGAAAACAATAGAGCAACCTAGGAGCAATCAAGAGTGTAGAGTGGAAGAGGTGCAATTTAGAATAATGGGGTCATGGGAGACCTCTTTGAGAAAGTGACCTTTAAGCAAAAACTTGAAGGAGGTAAAACAGTTAGCCATGCAGATCTGTGGAGGAAGAGTATTCCAGGTTGAGGAAATGAGCACAGCAAAATCCCCTTGATAGTTGTCCCTGGCATGTTCAGGGTCAAGCAAGGAAATCAACATGTTTGGAGCAGGGTGAGAGGAGGGTAGTAGGAAATGACTCTGAAGAGGTAATGGGAGTAGGCATTGTGGGCAGGTTATACAGGACCATTGTTAGAACTTTGGCTTTTACTCTGAGTGGGATGGAGATACATTGGGGTCTTGACTAGAGGGATGACACCATTTGGCTATTGCTTTTAAGTGATATTTTTGCAATGTTACAAATAGAATAATAAGAGTAGATGGCAAGGTAAGAAGTAAGAGAAGAATTAGGAGGCTTTGGGAATAATCTAGGTGAGAGATGATAATGGCTTAGATCAAGGTGGTACCAGTAGAATCTGGATATATTTTGCAGGTACAGCCAAGAAAATTTCTGATGCATTGAATGAGAAGTATGAGAGAATATAGTAGTCAAAGATGGCTCCAAAATTTGTGGGCCACACAAGCAGAAGAAGAGAGCTGTCATCAGTTGAGATTATTAAAAATGTGAAAGGAATAGATTGGAGCAAGTAAGATAAGGAGTTTAGTTGTGAATATGCTAGGTTTGAGAGGTCCATTAGACATCTAAGTAGAAATAACAAATAATTAGACAGAAATATAAGCCTATTGTTTAGAGAAAGGCTGAGGTTAGAGATACAAATGTGGAAGTGTCAGCATATAGATTTAAAGCCATGAGACTATGAGCTCCTACTAGATGGAGAGGAGAACACAACCAAAGACTTAGCCATGGGGCAATCAGTGTTAAGTTGTTGGAAAAAAGAGGAGAAACCAGCAGAAAGGCCAAGGAGGCTTAACAATTGAAATAAAAACCAAATAAAGAAACCAGGTTAAGGACAAGAAAGAGAAATTACCTGTCAAATGCTGTTAAGTCAAGTCAGATTATGACTCATAGCTAACCAATAGTTTTAGCAGTATGGTGGTCACTGGCTGTCTCGACAAGAAGGGTTGCATTGGAATGGTGGTGAACACCTATACAGAACTCAATTCATTTATTCACATGACAAGTACTTAGTGTTACCAGTACCTAAAACCTATAGTTTGATGCCTTCTTAGATGCCACTCTTAGATTTAAGCTATAAAATCAACACCTAATTGATCCATGGGAGATATACAGAGGTAAGGTTAAAAAAAAAAAAATGACTCCCTGGTCAACAAGGCTTGAAAATAACTTGTCAGAAAGTATCAAGAGATCCAAGGTAAGACTAAGTCTACTAGGATGAGAATGAGTTGACAAGGAAGTATAGAAAGAACTTCTCCAGTTATTGTCAGTTCTATCTGGGGAGCAGAGAGTCTTAGTAAGCATCAAGTATTCCTATACTTTTAACATTGAGTTCTCATTTAAGTCCATAAATTGATGTTTTTGGATCAATGCATTAGCCTTATGAATATGGTTAATGTGACTCAACTTCTGAGAAATGAAGCCACACTCATTGTCTGTGTTGATTAGATCAAGTTTCTGGGTCCTTAATGCTGAGAGCTGGAAAAAAACCCTACTCCCTGATATTCCCCCTGTGGGGAGACAGCCTTCCGGACTGCCTCCAGGAGTAGCCCTCTTCATTGCCGTCTGAATTGCTATCCCAAGAACTTTTTATGTGCAGACACTTTGTCATGAATTTAGGGTTTATAGGGAAGTAAAAGAACATCCCTGGGCTCAAGTGTTCACAGGTTCACCAGGGGCAATAATACGTGAAAAGTTAGTAGCTAGAGAGAATGACAAAGCAGAAATGGCACATGGTAATATATCCAAGGGCCAAATGAAGGTGCATAGACAAAACTTTCTGCCAGCCCTTCTCCTTTGCGCAGACTTCTCCTTGGGACAGAGCTGCTATTGCCAGTAGTTCAATTCCTTTGGCTTTGAACAGAGTGAATATCACTTTCCAGACATTCCTGTTTCATGTGATGTAGAAAGAAGATGCAGTTAGTTTGGAAGCAAGACCTGTCTCCTAATTCTGTCTCTTGCATTTAATTGTGGCATGACATTTGGAAAGTCAATTAACCCCTCTTGGCTGCAGTTCTTGCTCCTGTAAAACCAGAATGAAAACCACTTTTCTTGTAGGGTTTGGTGAGGATTAGAGAAAAGGTATAGAAGAGCCTGGGAACATAAATGATAAAACATAAAAGATTGCTTTTATCAATCCTGATGCTTGGGCTAGTCTGTCAGATCATTTCCCTCTAAGCTAGTGTGTCACAGTTCATGGGCTTGCAGAATTAGCTGTGAGTTGAAGTTGAAACTTAATGCAATTCACTCAACCTTTACAAACCTCTGTTTGTTCTTCTGCAATGTATAGATTTTAAAACTCACTGGGCTCACTTAAAACTGAGCCACTGAAACAGTGTCAGAAAGTGGTCTAAAGTCAGGAATATAGTCAGGCACAAATTCAAGGTCCCCTCATCTTATCCTACTCCCTGTCTCCACTGGGATCTGGCCTGTCCAGCTCACTGATGGAGATGATGAGGTTTGTTGAAAGCAGCTGAACATCAAACCCAATATCATTTTTCTTTTCATTTCTTATAAAAACAGTCATTTGATAGTAACTTTAGCTAAATCTATGCCTTTGCCTGTGTTCTGTACTGGTGAATTACAATTGTAGAATCTTCATACCATTTGCTAAGATGGTTGTTGGGAAAATAGCGTGCCATTCTTGGGATGGGTGGAGCTTATCAAGGTGCTTCATATTCCATTTAAACCTCATAGCAACCTGGAAGGTGGGTACTGGTTCCCATGAGTTGTGACCCACCCACAGGTCACACAGCAGGTGCGTGCAGAGCCAGAACTAGGTCTCTGTTCAAATAACTCCCTAGGACACATCCAACCTTCATTCTCCTATGCTTTCTATCCCTATGAGCTCAATGCTAGTCCCTTGTAAATGTCAATCAAGGTTACCCACATTTCAACTCTCCCACTGGCCTGTGATTCTGCTATATTTTGTTTGGGTCCCTCACTCCCCAAAGTAGCACAGGCGGCCTCTTTAGTAACCAGGAATATGGTCAGGCAAAATATCAGCCTCTGATTGGGCCTGAAATAAGCTGACTGTAAGGGCCAAATGCTTTAATTTTGGAACATGAGCTAAATAAAAAAAAGATTCACCGTTTGGGAGGGTAGGAAGAGAGTCCATCCTGCTATGGTGATTTCTAATTAATCAGAGCAGTGTGGAGTCTGTGGGTTTGGCTCTGTAAATAGAAAGCAGATGCCACCATGGAGGCTGCCCAAATAAGAAAAATAGCAGAAATGGCTTCAATCTGTGACAAGTTTAATGAAAAGGATTGGAAGAAATGATGTGTAAGTTTTTAAACATCTTATTATAATTAGTAGGAGGCGTGTGTAGCCATAACACCTTATTCTTTTCAAAGAAAAGCGGCCTAAAATATGTTTCCAATAAAATTTCCCAGTCTCCTCATCAAAAGCAAGCAAACAAAAAAGATTTGGGGATGTAAATCATTATCAACTGGACTTTCAAAAGGAACCTATATTTACAAAGTGCAATCCTGTTCTCTCAAAAGCAAGATCACACATTCAGCGGGTCTAGCCTATGCCAGACACTTTACAACTGTAATCTCGTTGAATTCTCCTAAAAACCCAGTGAGGGAATTGGTCTTTTTGTTTGTTTGTTTGTTTTTTGTTTTTCTAATTGCCTTCTTCTTGATGAAGAAACAGAGACATAGAGAGTGAAGCCAGTTGCTCTAGGTGCCACACCTGACCAGGGGAGGCACTGGGTGTGGACCAGATCAAACAGGAGAAGCTATGGTGTTGTTGCCTGGCGGTTTGGAGCATGACTTACCTGGGTCTAAATGCGAGCTCCGCCCTTACTAGCTACAGTGCCTTGGGTGAGTTACTTAAACTCTTTGTGCCTCAGTTTCCTAGCTATAATTTAGGGGTATTATACAAACGGACAATGGCCAGACCATATATGACAATGGAGCTCCAATCCTCAATCTCTACAGTAGTTGGCCCAGAACAGTCAGGATGTGGGCAATGACTGCCAGCTTCCTTACTTTTTTGCCCTTCCTTCCAACCCAGAACCAACCAGAAAAAGCCAAAGCCACATATGCTCCCTTAACAAATCCCATAAGATGCCCCACTTCTAGCTAGCAACCTCTGCTTTGCCATGCCAACAGAGCATATCTGAAGCCTCCCTTTCTAAAGCTTTCCCACTTCCCTGCCTGCCTTTGAGTCACTGCCAAACACAAGAGGTGGGGGCTGACTCTCTCCTGTAAGTAAGCCCCGAAAAGCCTCTGTTTGTTCTCCTTTGAACTGTCTTAGTTTATTTCCACAGGGATAATAACAGTACCAACCTTGTAGGGTTGTCACGATGTAGTTAGTAATGCAGGTGAAGTGCTTAAAACAGAATTTGACATATTAAATGCTCCCAAACATAGTTATAATATTTAAAAATCAATTTCACAGTAGAAAGGCAGCTTCCAACACATGATTTGCACATGAGAAAGTTTAAGAACTACCGTGGTGTGGGAATTGGAGCAGATATATAGTTGAGGCCTCCTATGGCCTATCCTAGGCAATATTGTTCAGTATTTAATTCCTTTCCCTCTCTAATTGCCAAGACAAAGATATAAAACAATTAAGAAACCAGAAGGTGGACAGGACAAGCCCAGCTATATGCCCCATTCCCTAGCTCCCTGCACCCACTATTTTAGCTGAGAGGAGCCAAAAGTGAGAGCAGTCACTGGGGCCCAGAGAAAGAGGCAACTCTCAGCCTATGAACACTTGGAAGTACAAAGAATGCAGTTCGTTCACCTCCTGATGATAGCTCTCATCCCTGTGAGTTGGAGCGGGAACCCTTCTTAGGGGCCTGTGGGCACTGCCAAATAGGGAAATAAAGGAAAATCTTGAGTTCCTTCAAGGAAAATTCTAGGCACCTACCTAACTCTGAGATGTAAATGAGCAACTTGATAAACAAGAAGGTAGTAATAGTTTTAAACAATAGCCATAGGGCTATTGTTTAATACTAGTTTTAAACAATAGCATGGTGACCCACACCTGTAATCCCAGCATTTTGGGAGACCGAGGTGGGTGGATCCCTTGAGGTCGGGAGTTTGAGAGTAGCCTGGTCAACATGGTGAAACCCTGCTTCTACTAAAAATATAAAAATTAGCCAGGCATGGTGGCTCACACCTGTAACCCCAGCTACTTGGGAGGCTGAGGCAGGAGAATCGCCTAAACCTGGGTTCAGTGTTGCAGTGAGCCGAGATTGTACCACTGCACACCAGCCTGGGCGATGGTGGGACTCTGTCTCAAACAAACAAACAAACAAACAATAGCCAAGGAAGTTAGAGTGAGGAGATGTTTTGCTCCCTATAAAAACTAAGAATAGGATCTTAACATATGTCCCTGAGTTGTTTTCAGAAACCCAGACCCCCACCAAATGAATCTGCTGGCACACAGACTTCTGATAAGGGGGAACTGGGACTGAACTCTGACTGCTGTTCGTCCGTCAAAATTTCTTCCTGAGGGGCCTGGAGGAGATCAAACCCATGAGCCAAAGCTAGCATTCTTTTCTGCTGATCCCAAATTTTCAGACAAAGCTTCACCTCCTAAATCAAATCAGAAACTCTTTGAATCCACCTATGACCTGTACCCCTACCCACCTCAAGATGTCCTGCTTTTTCAGTCCAAACCAATACATAGCCTTTGTGTATTGATTTATGGCTTTGACTGTAACCTCTGTCTCCCTACCTTTAAAAACCCTTCCTTGTCAGCCATTGAAGAGGTTGGGTCTTGGGCATGAGTTGCCCTGTAATTAATGCTTCACTTTCTCAAACTGCAATCCTGATGTCAGTGTTTGGCTTTGCTGTGCCAGGCAAGCAGACCCCAGTTCAGTTCGGTAACAACTGCTGTCTTTGGAATGCATGTCCCCTATATTGGACTGAAATCACCATCACTATTCATACTTGAGAAAGAAAGATTTCTGTCTCTAAGAGGAAGCAAATGAAGGAAAATCACCAGACATTTGACAAGATTCAGTACTTCAAAAGACAGAACTTTACACAAGGAATCAAAGAAAACATCTCCCTACACAACAGACTAACAACAACCAAATACAAACATTTCTGAAAAATATGTTTTCTGCATAACAGAATTTGAGAGAACATCATACCTTTGAAAGGCAATCAAAATGATGAGAGAAAAGATGACTTGAATATGAAAAACATGGTTCGTGGATTATTAAATGCATGAGCTGATTCAGACAATGATGGTCAAAGGCATCCCAGTGCTTTGTAAAGGGAGAGCTCAGACTGAAGTGATTACTATTGTTAGTGGTGATTGTCTTAATATCAGGGAAGAGGCTTTAGGGCAGTTCATCCAGACATTACCTGCCTCTAGATGTGATGCAGCAGGAAGCCCATGGTTCCGCCTCTGATTGAGCCTCGCCAAAAAAGGTGAAACACAATCCAGTCAAATCTTTCAAGGTAACCATTTATAGAAAACCTGGGTGAAGAGAGAAGGAAGGACCAGTTAATTGACACCACCAGGATGCAAATACTGAGTACAGGACATTTTATAAGACAACTGACTGGTATAAAACAAAAAGGAAGGAGGGAAGAGGGCTGCCCTAGATTAGAAGGGACTTACGAGAAAAAAATTACCAAATGGGAAGGGAAGAACTTGTTTGAATATTAATTCAAACAAACCAAGGCAAAAAGACATTTTTAGAAATGTTCAGAGAATCTTAATTACACGATTGAATACTGTGTGATACCAAGGAATTTTTGTCAATTTTATTAGGTGTGATAGTGTATTCAAGAAAATGTCCATCTAATCTTAGACATGCATACGTCAAAGTCCAGGGATAAAGATGACATAATGTGGGCTGGGTGTGGTGGCTTATGCCTGTAATATCAGCATTTTGGGAGGCCAAGGTGGGAGGATCACTTGATTCCAGGAGCTTGAGACCAGCCTGGGACATGTAGTGAAACCCCATCTCTACAAAAATAAGAAAGTTAGTCAGGCATGGTGGCACGTGCCTATAGTCCCAGCTACTTGGGATGCCAAGGTGGGAGGATCACTTGAGCCCAGGAGGCAGAGGTTGCAGTGAGCTGAGATTGCACCACTGCACTTCAGTTTGGGTGACAGAGTGAGACTGTATCTCAAAACACACCTCACATACACACACACATAAATCACAAATGACATGATGGCTGGCATTGTTTTAAAATATCTCAACAAAAGGAAAAAAAGGAATAGACAAAGAAAATATTGCAAAATCTTGATTATTACTGAATCTGGCTGCTGGTGATATGGAGGTATTGTAGTTTTCTTTGTTTGATCTTGAGGTCTCCCTTTGAAGATGGGCTGTAAGCGCTAGCCCTGCCCTGACAGTCGTGAGTGCTTAGAGTGTCTCTGGCAGGATACCTGTGGATGGCCTAATGCCTCAGTGTCCAACCCATGACTCATGGGAAACTTGTTTATACCGGCAGATGCTTTTGTGGCTCTTGTCTGACCTCTGTCTGGTTTATTCCTTCCAAGAAAGTCATTCTCTAAGAGAGCCCTGATGGGGAATGAAGTTAGGTTCAGGTGTGTCAGTCAGTGGAGACACGAGATACAGGGAGGGCCACTCAACAAACCACAGGAAGTAACAGAAGCAGTGCATTACTTACAGATCCCAGAGAAAAGGGCAGCCGTCCTCACAGGGCCAATGGGGAGCTGGTAACATGCGTAACCCAGGTGGGTTTCCTGTGGGAAGTCCAATTGATGGGGTTATAACTAGCTGGCCCCAGCTCTGTGGAGGCACACTGTAACTGAGAGGTGTCACTGTGGCACGTCTGTGCAGTCCCTGTGAGGTGTGGGAGTCAGTGAGGTGAGTCAAGCAGGCATCTATATGTCCCATGGGGAAGTAGTCACCAGGAGGCAGTTGTATAAGGCAGATATCTAGATCAACCAGATTGAATAACTGGGAAGAGGCACAGAACTGGACACTATGTTGAGGTTGACTAAGCCCTGCTTCTGGTATGATAAAGTCCAACTTATTTTCAAACATGGATGCTGAGGCAACATAAAATTATGGGAATTTACTTCAGGCGGTTTGTTGTGCTCTTCTCTCTTTTGATTTTTTTTAAATGTTCCTTTTTAACAATTACATAAGTTACAGTCAAATGGACGTCATGTTTATCTGATTCGTTACTCATAACAGGCAGCTATTGGAACAGAATTTTCTTTTTCTGAATCTTCCACTCAGTCTAAAAATCATCACACCTGGACTTTTCACCTTCAGATCTACACTGGAGCACGTGGTGGGTGCCGGGATGCTCTGTCTATATCCCCTCTTCAGGGTGGAGAAACTATTTCCCCAGCATCTCAGTGGGTTGCCTACTGATGTCTAAAAGCTGAATCCCTTCCCAGGAACCGACCTTGGCCAAGGAGAGCTGCCCCTCCCCAGGGGCAGTTCACATCCATTTTCAAAGCTATATAGGATAAATAAAGGCCCCCTTGCCTCAACATGGAACAGCGCTGAAGGGCTCCAAAGCCTCCCATAAGATGGCTGAGGTCTTTGTTGTGATTGCTTTGCCACTGAACTTGTCCTTCTGATCAAGCCTGCTCCCATTACTCCCCCAGGGGCGTTACTCTTTACAGCAGTGACCGATAAACGTCCTACATACAAATCTCTATCTCAGCTTCTGTTTCCCAGGAAACCCTAACCTAAGCTAGTGTGGAAAAGCCTCCACTACCTAATGTTGAAGGAAAAAAGCAGGTTGTAAAACAGTATGAATAGAACGTTTCCATATAAATAATGGGAAAAAAAACAACAACAACAAAAGCATACATTTCTAGATGGGTATAAATACACAGAAAAAAAGATGGAGATATGTATCTTTTTACTTTGGGAAACGGAAATGAGTTGGGAAGATGTTAAGGGCAGTTTTCACTGTATTTTAATTGCTTCAACTTTTATCTAAAAGATGAATTAATCTGTTATTTATATTTTTCAAAATAAGTCAATTTTTTTCTTTTTAGACATGCAATGAAAGCAACATTCTGCAAATGGAATACTACAGACACTTATGTGAGTCAATAAGAAGATGATATTATGTCTACCAAAATTCAGACAAAAAGGCTAAAGAAAGAAGTCCATGTGAATACATTTAAAAAGATGAAAAGTAATGGCTGGGCGCAGAAGCTCACGCCTGTAATCCCAGCACTTTGAGAGGCCAAAGCTGATGGATTGCTTGAGTCCAGGAGCTTAAGACCAGACTGGGCAACATGGCAAAAGTCCCTCTCCATAGAAAAAAAGAGAAAAAAAAATAGCTGGGTGTGGTGGCACATGCCTGTAGTCGCGGCTACTTGGGAGGCTGAGGTGGGAGGATCACTTGAGCCTGGGGGGTGGTGGTTACAGTGAGCCAAGAATATGCCACTGCACTACAGCCTGGATGACAGAGTGAGACCTGTCTCAAAAAAAAAAAAAAAAAAAAAGATGGAAAAGTAGATCCAGAGAATTATATCTATGTGTGTTTCATATGAAAGAGAAATTTCAGAAGCAGGGGAGAGCAAAGGAGAAGCAGCAATGGTTAAACAAATCATAGAAGAAAAATTTCTTTGTTTCAAGCAATCTTCTGAACAAAAGGTTTCCAGGTACCAGGCAAAATATCCAGAAAGAAATGCAAACCTATGTGGTGGAATAAACTCAAGAGACATGGAAAAAATTTTACAGGCATTCAGGGATTAAAAACAAGTCTTCCAAATATAGAAACAATTTAGTAGGCACCAGACTTCTTGAAAAATACCAGATATCAAAAGTCAACAGAGAAGAACCGTAGCACTTGATGGGGAAATATCATGGCCTGGGGCTTCCGTATCCAATAAAGTCATATTTAACATGCACAAGAACATCAGAAGGATGTCTCGTACATGCTAGGACAAAAAGCAGCGTGTTGGGACACTTATTCTTAGTAGAAATTACTTGTAGAAGTATTGATGGACAGTTGCTCCAAACCAAGAAGTTGAGTCTGGAGATTGGATAGGAAATTGATGGTGATGAACAATAAAACAAAAATTCAAAGGTTGGAATTACTCTAAATAATTGATATTAGTGTGAGTGAAACAATGCAAATGTCAAAAATAGTCCTTCAAAGTTAATGCTCATGACATTAAATTAACTAGATAGCCATTACTATTATTAATCTGGATGGAAAGTCCAGTGTCTATTGGTAAAACCCAAGGGGACATGGTAGGCAGGAAGAGAAGAAGAAAGGAGAAAGCATGAGTCTGCTAACTCTCCTATAGTTTATGGAGGTATTCAAAAGAAATATATTGTCAGCCGAAGATTATCATTGGTAGACAAAAATTTAATTTCTAAGGAAACAGAAAAAAATAGGAATATCTGGTCAATGTAATAAAATGTAAGAAAAAGGTGAAAAAAAGTTTAAAAGTACAAAATAAGATGATGAAAACGGTGAAAAAAGTTATTAAAGTGAATACGAATGTATTAAATAGAAGAATTAGAAATAAGAAATATTCAGCTTTAGTTGAATAAAAAAATTAATTAAATGTGGTTTTCCAGAGACTTGACTAAAATTAAGTAAGAAGGTTTAAAATGATGAGGTGAATACAGGCACACTGGGCAATAAAAGAATGTAGGGATGGCAATAGTAATATCAAATAAAGTTGAAATAAAGAGAGTTACTAAATGGGACAGAGGGCTGTTTTAAATTTTGAACAACATCTACAGTAAAGATACAACAGCCATGAACAATGACTGAGTCTATTCACCTAATCACATAGCATCAAAATATTGAAAAATATATTCAAAATAGGAGGAGACATTGACAAAAAAAATGTATCCTATAGTCAACTTTATTATACTTGTCCCAAAAGAGTAGCAGAGAAATTCACTAAGAATATAAAAATTAGTATAATTAATGAGCTTGTATCTCTAGCTAGGTAGCTAGCTGTTGTTGATTACATTTATTACAACCATCCACTGTATATTTACAAAAAAATCAGTATCTTAAATTAAAAAGCAAATCTCAATAATTCCAAAAGAGACATTATATCAACCAGATTTTTCACCAAAATGCAATGCAACTGCAAACTAATTGCCAATTCTTTAAAAAAAAAAATCTACTGGCCGGGCACGATGGCTCACGCCTGTAATCCCAGCATTTTGGGAGGCCAAGGCAGGTGGATCACAAGGTCAGGAGATTGAGACTATCCTGGTTAACACAGTGAAACCCCGTCTCTACTAAAAAATTAGCCGGGCGTGGTGGCGGGAGCCTGTAGTCCCAGCTACTCGGGAGACTGAGGCAGGAGAATGTCATCAACCTGGCAGGCGGAGCTTGCAGTGAGCCGAGATCACGCCACTGCACTCCAGCCTGGGCCAACAGAGTGAGACTCCGTCTCCAAAAAAAAAAAAAAATCTACTTAGAAACTGAAAAACACACAGCTAAGTAACACTGGAATCAAAGAAGAAATTAAAACTGCAATTAAGGATGATTCAGAAAGTGATTATAATGACTAGAATGAATCCACATTTTAATCGGCTATGGCCAAAACTGTATGAAAAACATTTCAAAAAGAATAAAAACACATGACCCATACTTTTACCAATATTGATGGACCCATTAATCATGAAAATGAATAATAAATGTATACGGTAAACTGAAATTCATAAATTAAAAACAGAACAGTTAACAACCAAAATAAGGTGATTCAATTTTGACAAAGCTAACTAATAAAACAAAGGAGATAGAACACAAATATACAACATTAAGAGTAGAAAAGCACGTATTACTGCAGAAAAAGAAAAATATTACATTATTAGGGAGGACATGAATGAGATAAAAATGAATATAAGTAGGCTACATTCTTGTAAGAAAAAGATCCTCAAATAAAAGAAGATTTTCTTAAACAAGAGACGCATCTAATAGCAAACAATCAGAAAGTTTTAAATGAAAGAGAAAGGGAGAGGTCTACCAAGTGAACATAAATACACAAAAAGTTTAGGGTGGCAAAATTGTCTGACAAGGTAGAATTTAGGGCAAGAGCATTAAAAAGAACAAAGAGGCTTATTTTTAGTGGATAGGAAGATAATTCACAGTGAAAATATAGCAGTCACACACCTTTACATGTCAAATAACATAGCCCTGGCCTCAAGTGATCTTCCAGCCTTAGCCCAGAAATAAACAAAAACAGAAAGGCAGAAAAGCAAAGACCACAGTTGTGATATGCAGTAGAAAACCCCCTGGAAAACCTGTTTTAATGGGCTGGGGCTCTTTAGTATTGCCATGTGAAACACCATCATTCTCATTGGAAACAAATGGAATTAATATAATAAACTGGCAGTTTTTCCAAGCTCCATATTCCTTCCCAGGGAGACCATGTAATGTTTGCAAGATTCCTCTGAGTACTCTCTCTGTGTTTGGAAATGATGCTTGCTTGCTGTTTAGTGTTTCTATTAGGGAAAAAGAAAAACAAACAAAGATAGTCCCTTAGCATTTCAAATCTAATAGCATTGTGACTTGATGTAATCCTTGGGCACCCTAATTACACTCCAGTGGAAGTAATAAGAAAGGAGGTACCACCACCCACTGGGGACCAGCCACCTAGTAAAGCCCATCAACCTTGACTCCTTGTGACAAGGCAAACTTCTTGTGCTTCCCTTTTATTTGAGGAAACTAGACTGATATGGGAGTTTGAGATTGGACAGTAACAGAAAAAAAAATGTTATTGTTCTTCTTTAGCAGAGGAATGAAAGCAATCTGAGTAACATCTAAAGGTTGTTTATTCTTGTTTTGTGTTGTTTGGGCTATGTCTTTCAGGCCATCATGTCTCCATCTCATGGCTTTTAGAAGATTCAAAGTCTAGCTCAGAGAAATAATCATCCCTACTTTTGGCAATGTTTAAAACCTGATGGAACGTTTTATGCAGTTTTCTTATGAACCAGGGATTCAAACAAAAATAGTAAAAATTTAGAGGCTCTGAAACATATATTTGTTTTAATAAATAGATATAGAGCTGTTTACCCCACCAAAAAATACGTTTTTAAAAATTACCCCAAGATATTTATAAAACTTTGTCAAAATTGACTAAAAAGACATAAACAAATTCAAGGGTAGAAATTCTATAGGTCTCATTCTCTGATTCTTCCATTCATTCATTCATTCATTCAATATTTAATGAGAGCCTATTATTTGCCAAGCAATATGCTAGGTGCTGGTTATAGAGTCAGAATGTATGAAAATTTTTTAAAAAATTATGGTAAACAGAAGAAAAACCCTCATGTTTTTGAGTTTGGAAGGAACTCAAAAACTATTTCTCCCTAAATAACTCTGGAATCAAGAATAAATCAAAAGTGCAATTATAAGTTACTTAGACAATATTAATAATAATTATGCCACATTCTAGTGAAAATTGTACTTGGGGGAAATTCATAGCATTTAATACATTATTAAAGAAGTAAGATTTAGAATAAATAAATATAGTGCTTCTGTTAAGTTTCTTTAGCTGCCAAAAAAAAAAAAACAACAACAACAACAACAACTAAAAAGCTGATTCTGGAATGTATTCAAAGGATTCTCCAGCCCTCCGTGAGCTATCCATTGGGAGACTCCAATTTTTCCATGGGAATATGTCACAGAATCAAAGAGGAAAGAAAGGGAAGTCAGAACTAAATGTTAGGAACTCATGGACCTTTCCTTCAAGATGCTGAAACTAGGATGCCGCAGTTACAACTGCCATCCATCCCTGAATGTCTCCACACCAGATTCAGCTTCCCAGGAGAGAATGTCTGACTGAATTATCTCAGGTGATCTATCCAAGGTGAGCCAGGATCCCATTGTTGGGGGCCCAGTGGAATCACAGGTGGCAGAGGAAAGAACAGTTTCCTAAAGAAGAGGACGCTGGACCAAAAAAAAAATGAGAAATGTCCATGGCACTAATCATTCAATTCCAGATGCTAGAAAAACATGACAAATTAAACCATAGGACAGTAAACACAAAGAATTAAAAAACAAAAGTAGCTAATGTCCAGTAGAAACTCTTCCTACCACAATCAGGAGCAGTTAACTGAAAAATTCAAAGAAAGCCAGGAGTCATACAAATTAACATATGCTTTATTTGAACCGACAACATAAACGTGCAGTCATTCCTCAACCTTTTATGGCAGTCTTTTCTTTACATGGGGCCCACTGATTGGAATGCACCATCATCTTTTTCACATAAACCATTCCCATAATGCATCTTCTATAACTGTTATTTTCCATTTCTTTAAAGTGAGAAGAGAAATAAACAACCCCTTGAGAAGTAATATGAAAACTAAATCCTAGTGTCTTGAAGCTTTTCCCCATATGTTAGTCATTCATTCACTTATTTATTTTGAGATGGGGTCTCACTATATTGCCTAGTCTGGTCTCAAGCTCCTGAGTTCAAGTGATCTTCCATCCTTAGCATCCTGGGTAGCTGGGATGACAGGTATGCACCTGGCTTCTTTCCTGATTCTGACAGTTGCCTCTTCCACATCTAACTCAACAGCAATATTTAAGCAATTTAAAAAAAATGAAGACTTTCCAAAATATTCAACCTAGTTTTCTAGGAAACAACTTTTTCTAAATTCATATTCATTGGTTAATATAATATGTAAGTAGATTATATAGTTGCAATAACATTCACAACTGTCATAAACAGTTTTCAGATAATCCCACTCAGCTGGGGAGAGAGGGAGAGGTACCTATGAAAAACTTAAGTCATAATTGTGAACATTTTAGATACATCAGCTCAGGTGGCACATTTTACGATGAGTGAAAAAATTTGATAAATGCAGTGAGTCAGTGGATATTGGATTAAGAGAGCTTCTACTGTATTGATAAAACCACTACTCATTTCTCTTAATCCCTCCCACTCCCATACCCTGATTCTAAAGGGGACAAATCTGCAAATTTTACCTCCTATCTCCATTCCCTCAAAAAAGAAATAAACAAATACATTAGGAATGAGAAAGAAACCATTAACTGCAGACATGGCATGTAATTAAAAACATGGCGAAAGAATTTAGATAAAGTGATATGCCAGTGAATTTCAAAATATGAATTAAATTGTTTTCTAGAAAAAATATAGATTCCAAGAAAAGGTAGAAAACTCGCATGGAACAGTAACCAGTAGAGAAACTGAAAAAACAAACAACAAGGTAATTGAACTACATCTATCCCAAAGTCCAGACAATTTTATAGGAAATTTCTTTTTTTTCTTTTTCTGGTTTTTTTTTTTTTTTTTTTTTGAGACAGTCTTGCTCTTGTCACCCACACTGGAGTGCAGTAGTATGATCTCTGCTCACTGCAACCTCCGCCTTCTGGGTTCAAGCAATTCTCGTGCCTCAGCCTCTCAAGCAGCTAGAATTACAGACATGAGCCACCACGCCCAGCTAATTTTTTAATATTTTTGGTAGAAATGGGGTTTCACCATGTTGGCCAGGCTGGTTTTGAATTCCTGACCTCAGGTGATCTGTCCACCTCAGCCTCCCAAAGTGTTGGCATTACAGGTGTGAGCCACTGTGCCCGGCAATTTTATAGGAAATTTCTATCAAATCTTCAAAATACAGATAGTCTAGTTTTATTTAAATCATTTCAAAAAATAGAAAGAATTAAACTCTATAAATTCTTTTTATAAGGAAAATATAATCTCTATACCAAACCCTGAGAAAAAATAATACCAAAAAAAAAAAATCAATCTTAGGATTATAGGTATAAATATTGTTAATACAATATTAGCAAACTGAACCCAGCAGGGTATAATAGAATTTGGTATAATAGAATAATATACCATGAGCAAGCAAAATTAGCTGTGAAATGCAAGGATGGTTTAACAATAGAAAATCTCTCTGTAACCCACACATCAATTAGGGTTTCCCTGTTTCTCAGGAATCTGGACTCCAGTCCTGAGTTACGGAGCAACATAAAGCAGTTCTTGTAAATCCCAGGCCTTATTTCTTTGGGCTTCTGCCTCCTCACTGTCTCTCGCCAGCCATCTAGGGCCGGTCACATAACAAACTGTAAGCCTTTTCTTCTTTTCTTCTCCTTTTTCCACAAAAAAAAAAAATCAATTTTCTTATTTATTTTTTGAATGTTCTGAAATTTCTTTTACATGGTTACTTTACTAAAAATATAAACATATCACAAATGAGGAATCCTGTTGAGGGGTTTCTGACCCCATGGTGATGTTCTTCCTCCAACTTCATCACCTTCTAAGTCCAGTACTCTCCAGAGATGACCCTTCCTTCATCTGGAAAATGTAGTCCTGATTCCAGCTCCCACTTCCCCTCTGATTCCTTCTCACCTACTCATCCCCCATACCACTCTGGAATTTATCTGAAAAAATATATTCTCATCAGAAATCATCAATGTAATTATCACATTAACTTAACGAAGGAGGGGGCAAAAACAAAATCACCCTATTAGATACCCAGAGGCATTTGATAAAATTCAGCTTTCATTCTTGAGTTTTAAAATAAAACAATCTTGTGGAAGATCATGAAGATTTATTTCTTAATATGAGAAACAAATACCTAGATCAAATACTTGGCATTATGCTTAATAGTAAAACAGTAGAGCAAGTAATCAGGAATGAAACACAGGTGCCCATCATCACCTGCATCTATCAGGCCATCTTGTTCTGAGAGTGCTAAGATATGCAATTGAACAGAAAATTACATAAGAACTATAACTACTAGAGGCACTTTACCACTATTTTCAGGAAATATAATTTCCTCTTTGGAAAACATGTGAGAATTGCCTGAAAAAAATATTAGAACTCATAGGAGACTTCAGTAAGATAGTTACAAATAATAAAAAAGTTATATAGCCTCCCTACAAATCAACTACACCATCATTATATAACAAAAAAGCTACACAATAACCACACAAACAGAATTCTGAAGATTAATTTTAATCAGAAATGTGTTAGACTTTTCTGAAGAAACTAATTTTTTTTCCTGAGAGGCGTAAAAGAAGAAAAATAAATGGCAAGGCTGCCCATGTCATGTTCTTAAAGAGGGAAACTTGTAAAGATTGCATAATTGTATTTCTACAACAAAGTAATATTTAAGTTAAAAATATGCAGTATGTACTTTTGTGCCATGCTTGTAAGAGTAGATGCGCACGCATGCACACACACACACGCATGCACGCACACACACATGCATGCACACACACACGCATGCACACACACACACGCATGCACACACACGCATGCACGCACACACACGCATGCACACACACACGCATGCATGCACACACACACCTGAAATTATATTCCTCCAAATCTCTAGTGTGATTACTCTAAATTGTGGCATTGTTGGCAATGTATCTATTTATTTAAAAATTCTTCACTGTATTTTTATTTTTAGGTTTCAGGACAGGACCATAGTTTACTAATGAAAAAAAGATACATACATCATGGAGGGAAAAACTGAGTATTATTGAGTTATTCTAGATTTTCTCTTTTCATTAAAAATTAACTCAATGTAGCCTAGAGTTCCAGGTAAAGAGCTGGCATTGACTTCCTTTCTATATTTTTAATCTTTCTTTGGGCTATGTATTGCATAATTGTCCATCCGTTCATGATTTCTGAATTCAGTTATATTGCCTAACTTTGCCTCAATCTGCACCGGTTACTTGTGAGATAATGAAGGTAATAAAACATACAAACATGTGCTAAGCGATAGGGTAGCCTCTCTGGTAGTATCTTCCCATCTGCTGAGCCTCCCCCACCTTCATCTTGCAGCACTTGGTAGCAGCTGGGAATGCCTCAAAAAAACTGGGAGTCAAGACTCAATTCAACTTGTGCTGAGATGTCACGTGCTCTTACAGCGGTAGAAATACCACTTAGTACAGATGTGTGCTTGGTGAAGGGGGCAGGCAAGCAGAAGGAGGGGATTCCACTGCCCTCAGTTTCCATTCTCACCTACAATAAGACAGGCTCTTGGAAATGCACACAGGCACACTCAGCTGAGTAAAGCCTTGCAGCTCAGAAGGAGCACCTGTGGCCTAATTCCCCACACCACAAAAAAGGTGCCCATGACTGTCCTGTGCAAAGTCCTGGCTGGGAAGCACAGATGTTCGGATCACAGTCACTGTGGACCAATGTGCAAAGTGCTTTGAGCATCAGACAGGCCAGGGGTCAAAGCTTAACTCCATTGCTGGCTCTATTGCCCTCAGCAAGTCATTCAACCTCCCCCGATGGGCTAGGTCCTCACTTAATGTCATCAATAGGTTCTTGGAAACTGTGATTTTAAGTGAAACAGCATATAACAAAATCAATTTTAGCACAGCCTGAGTTAGATAAACAGAAGTGAAGTTCCTATGGCGTATTTCTGGTCACAAAAATATCCCCAAACTTCTTAAGGACTCAAAACACTTCTAATATTAAACATTGAAATGATAGTGAGTGAAATGGACATCTAAGAAAGGTTCATAAAAACAAGTAAGCTAATTATTTAAGCACATATTCCAGTTCAGAGTCTCAGGTGGCTGGAGCCTCTCCTGGCAGCTCAGGGCACCAGACAGGAACCAGCCACGGACCGGGCGCCATCCCATTGCAGGGTGCGCTCACACACATCCACACTTAGACTGGGACAACAGAGACACGTCAAAGTACCTGACATGCACATCTTTGGGATGCGGGAGGAAACCTGAGGCCCTGGAGAAAATCCACGTAGGCACGGGGAGAATGTGTCAACTTCATGTAGACATTGGCCCCGGCCAAGAATCAAATTTTGTTCTCATCAGTGTTATAACAAAATAATATTAAACAAAACCATTTTATTTGAGGCCTCTTGTACACTGATAAGCAAAACCAGATTTGCTCCTGGAGCTTAGGGTTCAGCAAGATCCCGCTTGTGAGAATGGGGCTACCTCGTAGTGCTATTATGAGATTTCAGATGGGGTTAACATCTGCAAAGCATGAATGTGAACTACAGCAGGGGCTTCTCAATTGTTCTTTCTCTTCAACCCCCACCTCCACCTCCCTCATTGCCCCCCTTCCTTGCTCTTTTCATTCACTCTATTGTTTAGTAGCTCCTCCAAATGAACCAAGACAGAAGATGGGAAAAGACAGCAAGCCCAAATTAGTAAAGCTTTCTGTGGCTAAGACTAAAGTACTGTGACACTGGGAGCTAACAGTCTACTAAAAACTCAGCTAAGGAGTATCTACAGAGTCTACCTGGACATAAACACCCCTGCCCATCTGTAGTCACGTCCAAAGGTTGACACATTATGTGTTTTTGTCTGGTTAAAAGTTAGCTTACCTGTAAAGTCACGAGCTAAAAAATAACCAAGTCATCTAAATGTTTGGGCAAACTCTAATGAGAATGGAGCCTTCCAGAGAGCTGTGTTTGTCTTTGTTTTCTCCTGGTGTTTGACTTTGACACTGACTTCTAATCTCAGATGTCATATTAAGAAGAATACACACTAGGTTTATTTCAAATGCATGATAGGTGAGCTGACTAATGAAACTTGGCTTATTTCCCTGTACAGATAGTTCTTTTACTGCTGAGCAATAATAACAATATGTAATGCGGTTTATTGTTATTCAACGTACTCAGCACCTCTCACTCAAATAAAGGCAGGCTTCAAGGGCATTCATCTTTATGACAACCATGAAACATATCATATGTAAGATCCTGAGCTGTCTCAAAAGACCAAGCTGAACAATTTCTCCAGTAAAATGATCACTGGAGAAAAACCATTGAGAAGTGAAGAGAGACTTTTCACCTTTTGAGCTATAGGCTGCTACGATGAGTTGCGTAGCTGATGACACCCTGCAAAATCACAGCCATAGTCATTCTAGAATTTGCAGTGAGAAGGGGGGTGGTGATATAATTCATGTTTTGCCATTGCAGAGAGGGTTCCAGGGCATCTCCAGGGCTGCAGGCTTGGCCCCTCGGGGAGTCAGGAGTCTCTTGCTGAATGGGCCCATCCTCCTGTCCCACACCCAGAGATAATGAGTTTATAGGTCTGAAACTTGAAGACCTGAGCATCAAGCTTTTTAAACTCTCTGGGTGATCAGATGTACAGTCAGGGCTGAGAATCAGGGCTCCAGACCTCACTTTCTAAATGGGAAACCCACCTGGGCAGGACCCAGGCTTGGAGCTGTGGGATGCAGGAGGCCAGGCGTTGGTAACCTGCCAGCTCTCCCACATGGTGGGGAAGGAGGATTGGCCTGAGCCATTGTTACTCCCACAGCAGGTGGGTCTTCACACAGCTGTCCACATTCTAGGGAGGATTCTCCACCAGATGGTGGGACCTCCAGGCAGAAGCCAGTTGCAAAGAAAGTATTTTCTCCTGATTATAGACCTTCTGTTCTCTGACAGGAGGCAGTGTTAATCAACCCCCCAAAAGATTCTTCCTGACTCTCCCATTATATAACCTATGTTCACTGTGTGCTTGGGCCAAATATCATTGAACTTTAAGCTGGAAATGATGATCTCTGGTGATTTTCAAAGTTTCCCCCCGCCCCCAACAACTCCCCCAATGCCCAAACCAAAGCCTGTGTGAAATTCTAATCTCCATGAAAGGTAAACACAGAGGTGCTGGGAGGACACTGGCAAGCAGGAGCCCGAGGACTCTCTTTGGGCCTGGTCCCACAATGACAGCCCCTGAGGAATCCCCTGAAACATAGATTGAAAACCATAGATCTGGTCCCATCATCTTCCAGGGTCTGAGAAGCTGCCTTGTCCAGGGGCATCTGCTAGTAAATAGAGTCACCTGGTCTAAACCCAGGTTCCCAACCTCAATAGCAGTTCTTGCTTAGCCAAAGGTCTCAGCTACACAGGTAAAGATGGGCGTCTCTGGAGTCTCCAGGAGATATCCAGAATGGAAGAAAAAGAGCCTAGAGGCCTTGTCCTCAGGACTCCCAGAATGCTGACCTGTCCCCTCTCTGTCCCTGGCCACTTGTCCCAGCCAACATTATAAAACAGTACAGGGTACAGGAGGCTGGGCTTGGTGGCTGATGTCTGTAATCTCAGCACTTTGGGAGACCGAGGCTGGTGAATCACCTGAGGTCGGGAGTTCAAAACCAACCTGGCCAACATGGTGAAACCCCGTTTCTACTAAAAATACAAAAATTAGCTGGGCATGGTCGTAGACGCCTGTAATCCCAGCCACTTGGGAGGCTGAGGCAGGAGAATCACTTGAACCCGGGAAGTAGAGGTTGCAGTGAGCCGAGATCACGCCACTGTATTCCAGCCAGGGCGACAGAGCAAGATTCCATCTCAAATAAAAATAAAAATTAAAAATAAAGCAAAACAAACAAACAAAAAAAAGTACAGGATTGGCCAGGAAGTTTTAAAGGGGAGGGAAGGGATGGGACCAACTCCCTAACTCACCTGAGCTTGTGCAGCTTCTCTGTGACAGAGGGGGGTGTCTTCAACGGTTGACACCCACCTCCTTTTCCTGAATCCCCCTCCTCAGTATGGCCACCTTCGTGCCTTCCCTGGGACCCACTGCCCTCTCCTGCAAGACTCAATCAGATTGCTTCTTCTCGGGTATTTCTTTGAACTCCCAACTGACCTCCCCGACTACCTTAAATGGCAATAATATTATTATTCCTAGAACTACTACTACTGCAGCTGCTGCTTTGACCACTGCCTTTATCCTGTGCAAAGCACTGTGCCAAGGCACCACATGCTTAACTTTCATGGTTCTCATCACCACCCTGGGTAACTGGGACCATTATTGACTTCCTTGCCAAAGAAGGGACAGGTTTAGTGCTGGTATACATTTCCTATCACTGTTATAACAAATTACCTCTGATGTAATGTCTTAAGACACAAATTCATTAATTTATAATTCTGGAGGTCAAAAGTCTGCAGTGGAACTCACCAGACTAGAATTAAGGTATTGACAGGGCTGCATCCCTTTCTGGAGGCTCCATGGGGAGACTCTGTGTCTGTATCATTTCCAGCTTTCTAGAGGCGGCCCACATTGCTTGGCTTGTGACCCCTTCCATCTTGAAACCAGAAATGGTGGGTTGAGTCCTCACATCACATCACTCTAGTCCTCAATTCTGTCTCCATCTCTCTCTTACAAGGAAATTTGAGATAACTTTGGGCCCACCTGGATAACCTGGGATACTCCCCCTACCTTAAGGTCAGCTGATTAGCAACCTTAATTTGATCTGCAATCAAAATTTCTCTCTGATATGTATGCAACATATTCACAGGTTCCAAGAATTAGAACATGGACATCTTTGATGGGGCAGGGCGTTATTCTGCCTTGCTATAGAGATATTATGTAATTTGGAGCTAATAAATGGAGTTTGCTAGATTTGAATCTTGGTCTTTTTGATTCCAAAGCCTCTTCCATGAACTCCAATGCACACTGCTACCAGTAAAATTCTACCAACAACATCTCTTCCTAAGACCCTCTTCTGTGGCAGGCACCATCTTGGACACTGGTGGTTCATATATGAATAAGAATTAACCACGGCCCCAGACAATCTCACAAGCTTGTGGGGGAGAGAAGCTTGCAAATGTCAATAAATAACTATAATGGTAAGTGAGAAAGAAGTGTATGCAAACGCTGTGGGTGCACAGAGGAGTGAGTGATTAATTCCACAGGATTGGGAGGCAGTGTGGGATGGGGTTGGAGAGGATATTTGAAGTAGATCTGAAGGATAATTAATTCACTAGGCAAGGGAGGCGGTGAAGGATGCTCCATGCACAGAGAATGCTGAAAGAAGCTAAGCCATGTAATTGGTTGGATGTTTGTGGGAAAATGAATTCATTTTGTTGTGGCCAGACAGAATGTCTGAGGTGAAAAGATGGGAACTGAGGTTGGAATGGGTTCTGATATTGAAGGGTCTTAGAGGCCATGCTCATGTTCATTGTGGAGAAAACTGACCTCCATCAAAGGATTTTAAGAGAGAGAGGACCATGATCAAACCTCATTCTGGTAACATCTCAGAAGATAAATTTGTTGGCAGGTTGGAAGTGAGGGGGAAGAGGCTGAGGTCAACATCCAGGTGAAAGATCACAGGGGTCTGAGGAGGGCCATGACCATGGGAATGAAGAGCAAAAGGCAGATTGAGACTGTTCTGAGGAGAACTCAGTCGATATTTGTGGCTGTGTCATGGAAAAGGGTCATGGGGTGAGGGGCAGCAAGGGAAGTAGAATCAGGAATTCCCCACCAGCTGTCTAACTCAGGGCTACATGGTAGCCCCCTAAACTGAGGTAGAATTTCATCCAAGCCCACCCCATCATTCATTGCCAAGGATACTTGTAAACTCAGCATCACAGATTTCTGGAGGCAAATGCTTCTCTCTGGAGTTTGAACCTATTTACAAAATCATGCAGAAGAAATTGCTGACGGTTACCGATGTGATTCCAAATGCTGAAGTAAGATTGTGCGTGCGTGTGTATACGTGCCTGTGTGTGTCTTGGGGGAGGTGTCCTTTCTCTAAAGCAGCTCCTCACATCCCTGCCTGCAGAATGGGTTTCCCCTTTGCCCCACCACACAGGACCGCTGTGAGCAGAGATTCATCCTCCTGCCTCCTTTCCAAGCCACACCATTCCCTTCATCACTCCCTCCCACCCTGGCATCTCCCCAGCTCTCCAGGGGAAAGCTAGAACTACTATTCTAATGGCCAGTTTGGTCTTGTCAGGATCTGTTAAAAGAAACTAGGTCTTGGGTGTGTATGTGTTTGTGTGTATAGTTGGATGTATGCGCTTGTGTGTTTCTGCATGGGTCTGTGCATGTGAATCTAAATGTGTGTCTGTGTTACAGTTGCCAGTTTGGCAAATAAAAATACAGGGTGCACAATTTAATTTGAATTTCAGGTAAATTATCTCAGCAAATCATTCTTTTAGTATAAGTATGTCCATGTGTATTTATGCATGCCTATTTAGGGCTTATGTATATGAAAAAATTGCTCATTTTTTAACTGAAATTCACATGTATAACCCATGTGATTATGTGTGTGTGTTTTGTGTAAAAGCCTGTGTGGTTTTGTTTTTGCTCATGTGCTTGGGTGTTTGTGTGTATCTAAGTGCATGTCTGTGTATATAGGTATGTGGTTTTCTGTGTTTATGTGGGTCTGGGTTATAGGAATCCTAACAAGAGATTTGCCCTAATCATCTAAGCTTGGAGAAAAACGTTATTCTCAGTTTACCAGAGAAAAAGCAGATTTTTTTCTGCAATTAATTAATTGTGACTTTGAACAAATGACTGCAAAGTGAGAAGATTGAACTAGACTCATTCATTTAGATATTTATTGATCATTCTAGGAGGAGAAAGTGCAAAGGCAAGTAATTCACAGAGGACTCATGGTCTAGAGAAAGGACATCAATACTACTGAGGAGGTTATGATGTAGTAAATGCCACCATAAACGTGTATGGCGACATCCCCACAACTGTGGCGATACCTTCCATTTCTTTGTGTCTGTGAAGCCAGACCTGCAGTGAAGGCAGGCAGATATTTCAGTATGATGCTTTTATCACTTTGAATCTTTAAATTATGATTATTGGTAGAAGCATGCGTGCAGCTCTGATAAACACAGATCGCCCAGGCATCAGCTGCAGGAAGCATTGCTCCATCCATCAAATGTGTTTGTTTTCAATAGTAGCAGTGCCCATGGAAGCCAGGAAATGTCACTGGCTTCAGATGTCACTTAAACATCTGAAGCATTTCTCATCACCCTTCCTGTCCCCGGTAGCAGCGTACCTTGCAGCGTTAGAGGGCTGCCTGCTTCCCCTGGGGGAATCTCAGCTCCCTTCAGAGTCCATGCCTGACGTTTATGCTTCTCCCTAACTTTGACACTGGTTTTGCTCATCCAATATTTTCAGGCTCTGTCTTTCAAAATAAAATTAGCTGGCTAAGTGAGATACTGGCCATTCTGGCTTGAAATCTGTCTCAAGCAAGCTTTCACACCCCTACAGAAAGCTGCCTTAATATAATAATTGAGAAATTATGTAGGAGTTTTTGAATCCGATGATATATGGTTAGAATACAGGCCAAGCTGTTATCACAAAGAGACCTCAGGAGTTGCAACAAGGTAAGTTTGTTTTTCACTTACCTGGTAGTCTGAGCTCAAGCTGTCCTGGCTGCTATGGCAATCCCAGAGGGACAAGGAGCCCAATTCCTCTGGCTTGATGCTTAGCTGCCCTGCTCTCATCAGTACAGCCCATCCCAGCAAGCAGAAAGAGGGAGAGGGGAGGCAGCACAAATTCATTTCCTTTCAAAGGCAAGCCTGGACATTGCATGCATCACCTCTGGCTACAGACACAGGTGAGGATGTGGCTGCACCAAGCTTCAAAAGAGGCCAGAATGTGGTCTTCCTCTGAACTGCCATAGGGTCTTTTGCTATGGAGGAAAGAAGAGTGGGATGGGGGCAACTGGCAATCTCTGCTCAAAGAGCATTGGTATCAAAATATTCAAGAGCTCTCTAGACAAATAGCCCTCAGAATACACTTGTCTGTAGCTGGAGGTGCAAGAACAACCTTAACTGAGTGCTCGCTGCGTTACAGACGATGTGAGAATCAGTCAGTGTCTTATATTACTTGATCCTAATAGGCAAAGTGCCTGAGGGGTGAAGTGACTTGCCCAATGGGCGCGTAGGTGCCACAGGAGGCACTTGGACCCAAGGTCTTTCCCACACACCACTCTGCCTCTCTAATCTGCTGGTGATGGAATGACTCTCTTGGACGTGTGCTGGGTTTTCAGGTGCCAACTCAGCATTACCACCAGCCCTGTCTAGGTCTCCTCTGCACTTCAGAAGCAAAGCAGAAACTACAATTCCCAGAATGCCATTCCCAGGAGGACTCATGTGCCAGCCCCATTGAGGCACCTATCAGAGGCCTTTATCCTGCATTGGTGGCTTTTTCCAGCCCCCAGTGCAGAGGGAGCTTCACAGCAGCTTTCCACAGGCTTCTGAGATCCCCTGGCTTTAGTGTTTCAGGCTGAGATCTTGGTAGGTGGCTTCTAGGCCCTTTGCACCCTGGGCTCTTCCTATAATACATGGGCTCCCCCTACCTGGACCACTCAGACTGAACATCACAGATCCAGAAGGTAAGATCACGAGATAGTGCAGAGGTCTTTCTGTCTGGCAGAAAGAACACTCAAATTGAAACTGGGTGAACTGACATTCTCACCCACCAAGCTGGCCCTTGACCACATCACTTAAGTGGTATGAACATCAACATTTTTCACTCATCAAATGTGAATAACAATATCTACAAAATTATGAGGGCCAGGCACAGTGGCTCACTCCTGTAAATCCCAGCACTTTGGAACATCAAGGCAGGCAGATCGCTCAAGCCCAGGAGCTTGAGATCGGCCTGGGCAACCTGGTGAAATCCCATCTCTACAAAAAAGAATACAAAAAATTAGCCGGGCATGAAGACATGCACTTGTTGTCCCACCTATTTGGGAGGCTGAAGTGGGAAGATCGCCTGAGCCCAGGAGGTCAAGGCTGCTGTGAGTTGTGATCAAGCCACTGCACTCCAGCCCCGGGAACAGAGTGAGACCTTGTCTCAAAAAAATAAAAACAAAAAATTCATTGGGAAGGTCACATGAGATACCACATTTAACAACAATTAGGACAACAAGAAAGTAGGGTGCTGCTGTTATTAGTTTTGCTAATAATAATAGCCAAGCATTTTATAGGCATCATTGCATTCAATCCTAAAACAACTCTGGTTATACCATTTCTATTTTACAAATAGGAAAACTGAGAAACAGAGAACTGAATTAACTTGCAGATGATCACACAGCTAGTTCTTGACAGAGCCAGAAGCTGAACCCGTTCTCTGTAGTTTCAGTGCTCACACTCTTAACCACTATAGATGTGTTTCATGTTGATACTGACACGTTTCAACTAGCTTGTTTATTTTCACCTTCCTCCTCAGCAGCTTACCACAATTGCCAAGTATAAAGACTAGCAAGGAGAAGAAATGATGAGCAGCAAGATGTATGAAATAACCTCCTAATAATGTCAAGAACCCAACATAAAAGTGGTCTATCTGGCAGGGTGCCTCATCCCTGAGTAATTTCAAGAAAAAGCTCAAGGACAACTTACTCTCAACTTGGGGCACCTATGCCCTGCAGGAGACATTTGGAAATGTCTGCAAACATTGTCACAACTGGTGGGGTGGGCATAGGGGTCCAAAGTGCTACTGATATCTAGTAGGTAAAGGTTCGAATGCCCCTAAATAGCCTACAATGCACAGGACTATACCCCCCGCTCAACAAAGAATTATCTGGCCTAAAATGTCAATAGCATCACTGTTGAGAAAGCCTGCTTTAGAAGGTGTTGTGGGATTTCCTGTGCCTAATATGGATCATGTGGGACATTTTCTGTGTTGTCCAATGTGATAGTCACTTGCCACCTGTGACTATTTAATTTTAAATAAATTAACATTAAATAAAATTAGAAATTTAATTCTTCAGTTGCACTAGCCACATTTTAAGTGCCCAATGGCCAGCTGTGGCTAATGGCCACCATATTGGACAGCAGAGAGTCATGGAACATTTCCATCATCTCAGAAAGGTCTTTTGGCCAATACTACTGCAAGATCGTCTCCTGGTCTGAAACTGTATTAACTATCTCAAGCTGTATGTAGTTCCTCGCATGTTATAAAAAACCAAATATTAAACCGTGATTTTTTTAAAACAGATAAAATAGGGCATATTTATTAAACTGTAAGAAATGGTCCTCTAAATTAGAATGCTTCGAATATAGTTGATGACATCTCCTTGTTAAGACACTGCTTTATTTGTTTATAGATCATTAAAACTGGGAAGAGGATGGGAACTTAAACCTAGAGTTGGCAAAGGCACTATCAATTGATGTTCAAGAAAAGGACTTGAGGGAGGCAGTTCTAAAATTGTAATCTAAACCAAAAGTTGTAGAATTTTTTAGTTTAAAATAAGATTTGCCTAATCTATTTTGGTTTTGAGTTGTATAATTCTTTTTAGGGGCCACAAATGTCTTGGAGTATCTGGTGAAATGTGCTGATCCACATCAACATGCAGATACACAGAGAGACCATTTTCTTTTCTTTTCTTTTCTTTTTTCTTTTCTTTTTTTTTTTGTTGAGAGGAGATGGAATTTCACTCTACCTCCCAGGCTGGAGTGAACTGGCACAATCTCGGCTCACTGCAACCCCCGCCTCCTGTGTTCAAGCGATTCTCCTGCCTCAGCCTCCCGAGTAGCTGGGATTATAGGCACCTACCACCATGCTCGGTTAATTTTTGTATTTTTAGTAGAGATGCGATTTCACCATGTTGGCCAGCCTGGTCTCGAATTCCTGACATCAGGTGATCCACCCGCTTCAACCTCCCAAAGTGCTAGGATTGCAGGCTTGAGCCACTGTGCCCCGACTACACAGACTATTTTCTATACAAGTTAATGTGATTCTTGGCTTCCTAAAGCCCCCTCTGTGTTCCAGTTAATCCCTAGACACTACCCTCACTTCACAGATGAGGTAATTGAGTGACTGAATGAATCAAGAGAAACGAGGAGTTAAGTGACTTGTCCACAGTTTCCACAGCAGCAGGACCTCAAGCAGAGGCAGATGCTCCAATTCTCAAGCCTTATCCATTCATTAAGAAATATTAGTTTATATAAAGTAGTAAAGGAACTCATCTAGCGTGTGCTATAAGATACACTTGTACTGTTTGAAATCCTTCTGCTTGCCTTCTATGACAGGAGAGGATGGGGCAGTACTTAAAAAGAAAAGGAAAGGCCTTCAAAGTTGCCAGAGGGTAGAATAGGGAACTACACACTCCTTGTCCACTCCACAGACGGAGTTATGAAGCTCTGAACTAAGAACCATGTTCTATGATTTCTGATCTAGAATTTTTTTTTTTAGCAGAATGCTGCTTCTTTGATGATACTCCATTGCCTTTCTCCAGACACCACATTCTCAGTAATAATATGAACTCCTCACCTGATTCTATAGCCTCTATCCTTCTTATTAAGGCTTCGAGAAGCGCAGTTTGTGAATTTGCCTTTGAATAGCTCATTAAGTTATTTGCTTTTGTTCCTGACTCCTGTCTCCTCTCCTGTATTCTGCTTCCTTATTTGTGCTTTTTCTTTAAAGCCAACAAAAAGCCTAGAAAACTCCCTTATGCAAAATTCCAAATTAAACTGTGCTTTTACCCGTACACTTAATTATAAGAAGTCGTGCCTGCTCTATACTTACGGCTTTTCACAATGTGCCATTATGTAGAACAGCAAGCAGAAGCAAAAAGTAGTGAACTTCATTGGCAATCGAATCCGCACAGAGCTATTCCTATTGAAATGCTGTAAATAGAAATAATATTCAAGAAGAAAGAATCTGCCTCTAAGGCTGTGCCCAACAGATCTACTTACAAATCCCAAACAAAGCCTGTCGAGTCAAGTATACTTAGCCCAGTGTCTGGAACATAGCAATCCTTTTTAAAATATTTGTTGAGTGAATAAACTGATTATTTTCATTTTTCCTCTCACCATTCATTCTCTGCTCTCCACCTTCCTCTGCCCACTTCTGTCCCGACCCTTGGGGCTCCTTATTCAGCTCTCCTGCTGGGTGGCTTTGCACTGACTACAGGCCATTGGAGGTTGGAAGGTGGAAGGAGAGACACATGAGGTTTCTCTTCCCATTTCCTCTCCTCCATGTTGCTCTGGCATGGCTGTGCCCTCCACAGCTACAGCTTCCATGGGTGGCCCTGCCTCCACAGCCCCACCTCTCCCTGAGTTCCAGGAATATTATTTCCTCCTTTTTTCCCTTTAGGTTGAAGGAGTTCAGGAAACATCACCCTGAAATGTGCTGCTTGGTGTGCTGGTTAGTTCCCACTGGGGGCACTTGGGGAACAGCAAGTATAGGGAAGGGCTTTCTCTGAACTTCCTTTGGAAGGAGTTCAGTTGTCATGACCTCCCTCCCTGGGGAACACAGGAGAGACTTGAGGTTGACACCATGCTCAGACAGACTGTCATCGCTTCCTCTGAGGGCTGCTCAGAGACGACTCTTATTACCCGAGAGAGGTTTCGTCTGCAGAACAAGACACCCTCTACCACCACACATTTCCTTCCTCACCCTCCTCTGTCCTGTGTGCTGCCAAGCCCCAGAAGCCCCACATCCCTATTCCTTCTGTAGCTCAGGAGGCTACACAGACTTCAATCATCTGACCCATCTTTCAGTCTCATATTTTGTGAAACTCCAGGCATATGTACACAATTAAAATGGTTTTTTTCTCCTGTTAATTGGCCTTATATCAATGTAATTCATAGCCTAGCCAAAGAACCTAGGACGGTAGAGGAAAGCCATTTATGGCTCCCCTACGGGGTCTAAGCCTGTTAACAGCTTCCTACGTTGCTAGTTCCTAGATGTCTTCACATCCTTTTGGTTCCTTCAACCCCACCTGCATCTCAATAAATCATCCATTCATTAAACTCTTTCATTGAACTAGATTAGTTAAATTTTGATTTTTGCCAGTATCCTGACTGATACAGTGAATAACTGAAATAGATATATAAATGAAAAGACTTGAAAACCGACTTTAAAGTAATTTTGAATATATTGTTTTTAACATTAAGGAATAAAGCCATAAACATAAAAATTATTTCTCAAAATAATAAAATCTCAATTATTAGTTTTACCTAAATATAAGTTATAATATGTGAAAGTATACATTTATTTTTATATTATATACGCCAGGGGCCAGGGGCATGTAATATAATTGGGAAAATTATTCCAAGTGTCAAGAAAAAAAACACTACTAAGCACACTAATAAATGATGTCTGTCAATTAGCTCGTATATGCATTCTAGAGTAGAAGTTTGCTACATGCATATGTGTATATGTTTTGCAAAACAGTCTTCATCAGTCATAAAAGTGATAGATGTTTCCTGGTATATCATCTGGGGTCCAACTTCTCACAAAAGCAAAAAGCTTTTTACACCGTAACTATGTGGTTTTAGGAAGGTGGGCCCCAAGGTGAGGGGTCAACATAGGTATGTTCTGCTGTCAAATTACAGGTAGAAGCCATTTAGAGACACCTCATAATCAAAAGAACTAGTCCTCAATCCAGAACCAGTTTAGAAGTGTTGAAAACTAGAGTTTGAGCCGGGTGCAGTGGCTCACACTTGTAATCCCAGCACTTTGGGAGGCCAAGGCGGGTGGATCACCTGAGGTCAGGAGTTTGAGACCAGCCTGGCCAACATAGTGAAACCCCGTCTCTACTAAAAATACAAAAAGTTAGCCAGGCATGGTGGCAGGCACCTGTAATCCCAGCTACTGAAGAGGCTGAGGCAGAAGAATCGCTTGAATCCAGGAGTCAGAGGTTGCAGTGAGCCACGATCATGCTATTGCGCTCCAGCCCAGGTGACAGTGCAAGACTCCATCAAAAAAAAAAAAAAAAAAAAAAACAGAAAGGAAAATAAAAAAAGCTAGAGTTCTCGCCAGAGTTTGTGTGACAGAGGCTTGAGCCATTATCCCAGTGCTGAATGAATGCTCTCTCTGCCATCTCACAGACACACTCTCCCTAGCATGGCAGCACGTGCTAGTTTTTACCTTCGCTTTCTCTCATGATAATACATAACATCTTTCTTATTTTAAAAGTAAGAGATGTCCAACATAGACAAATACTACAGAGTTAAAAAAAAGCAAAAGAAAAATAAAACCTAAAACGACCCATCATCTTTCTATATTGAGATAACCAGTTCTAGCAGTTTGGTATCTCTCCTTGAATAGGCAAACGATTAATGGCAGACTAAGGGAAGAGATGATAAGTGGATATATCCCAGCAAGAACTTAATCAAGTGTACATATTTTATAACTTGCTGTTTCACTTGACAATATGCTTTAATCCCTCTCCAGGTTATTGCGTGCCCTTCTACAGCATCATTTTTATAACTGAAAAATATTTTATTGTATGATTTTGTTATTTATTTACCCAATTTCCTATTGTTGTATTATTGGAAATTTAGATTCTGTCCAATATTCTGCAATTTAAATGTTGCAGTAAAAGATATCTTTATAGTTGCTTGCTTTTCCAAAGGCAGGGTTATTGTAATTACCTAGATTTTTTTTAGTGCAATGGCAAAGAGCTTTGCTCATTCTGCTTACATCTAAGGGTATGGCTGTGATTATAGAAAAATACAATGGTCATAGTATCTACTGAGTCCTAAGGGATAAGGACCTGCATATTGAATCCAGAGCCCCTGCTGGAGCCCAAGTTCTCCTTCTACCCAAACCCTTTCCCCACATACTGCAATATCAGACTGATAATCTCGGATAATTAGTTAATATTTTATTCAATATTGCTTCTTCTTAAGGAATACTAAACAACAAAATGAGAGGAGGCATACATTCCTTTCTAATTCTTTCATATACTTACACCTACACACTACATAAATGGCTTTTTAAGACATGTAATGCATTTCATAAAAATATATAAAAATGCATATGCATATGGATGTGTATCTGTACTGGATAGCTCATGCCATCTTCAATGTTCCTATCCAAAAAATTCATAGGTCACTGTGTGTTTGTTGGTTCAGATCCAGAGCTCAAATCCATCTTTGATCAGCAAAGACAGATTACTTCTGCTGCTGGTAAGGACAGAGTAAGATCCCACCAGACTGAGCCTCGTGGAAATACAAATTGTAAGCTTTGGACATAATACAAGCAGCATCTTGAAGACATTTGAGAGTGAGAAGAGCAGGCAGACCCAGGAGTGGGGTGGTCCATGCTCAGAGGAGGGAAGTTATAGGGACAGCTTTTCACTTACACCCAAGTGTAGTCAGAGCGGCCTGCAGGGTGGCAGGGCATTGGTGGAAAAATATGAAAAAATCACAATCTCTCTGGCCTGCAGAAGGGAAAGCTAAATCCAGGGCCACCATGGCTGCTGGGAAGAGAAAGGGAATGCAGGAAGGGAAAGAGTCTGAGGGAGGATTTCCAACTTGTCTGCTCTCAGCTCTGGCCGACCCCTAAGCCACACATGCAGAGTGTAGACTAAAAGCTCAAATGATCACAAAATATTTTAGTCGAGTCAAAAGTAACCACCCAAAATAAACAGTTTGCAGTTAAATTTTTTTTTCCTAATTGAGGCTAAATAATGGAACATAGAATCTCCATTACTTTATATTCATAACGTCCAGGATACAATGGAAAATTATCTAAGTTACAAGTGAACAAAAAGATGGAACATATTTTCACGAGAGAAGAAATATCAACTGAGACCAACCCTGAAATTATTTATATATTGTAATCAGCAGACAAATGTTATGAAGCAGTTATTTATAATTATGCTCAGTGGTGAAAAAAATATGTTAGCAATGAACGACAAGATAGAAAGTCTAGGCAGAGAAATAGAAAAGGTCAAAAGAATCAAATAAAAATTCTAGAACTGAAAAATATGATGTCTGAAATAAAAACTTCACTGGATGAGTTAACAGCAAAATGGAGAGTACAAAGGTTAGAGCAAATGTGCAGAAAAGAACATAGCCCATGTTGTGAAATCTGTCAGCCTCAGTTCCCTCTCAAGACAAAGCAACTTTTGTAAAAGTGATTTACCAAAATCTAAGTGTAGTTATTACTAGAATCTTGGCAAATATTGTAGTGTGAACTTGTTTCTATTCATTCTTCCTCAAGGCTATATTGCTTTTCCATGTCTCTCTTCTTCCACAAATGAAGTTCCATTATCTCTAAAGTCCCCTTCCTTTTCTTGTATACATATTTAATTATGCCTGTCTCCCTTACTTGATAGTGAGGTCTGTGAGGGAGTGTGAAGGAAGAGAGAAAATCAGCATTTGAGTCCCTGTGATGAAGCAAACACTGCACTAGGAAATTCTCATCCTGTGCGTCTTTTGGGTGTGCAGGAAACAAGTCTGATTTGTACAGGAACCAAGTCAGATTCAGTGCTTGGTATATTGCCTGGTTTTATAGCTTTTAGGCAAACACAACCTGCTTCTTTCTTCTTTCAAACTGATGCATTTTGTTGCAGGTATGCATATTTACATTTTCAAAATCATATGTTAACCAACTTGATACCAAAAGACAAAGTCTGAAATGAACAGGCTATTGATGTAATACAAAAGACACAGTGAAGTTGCTAAAGTGAAATTAGAATGTAGATGCCTACAAGCTCTCCAGGGAAATGCTGTAAACAACTATATGGAATTCTGTGAGTTAAAAAATCAGATAAGAGGGCCACCAGCAGAGGAACAAACGCAAGTCAGAGAGGGCTCATCATTAACATGATTTAGTGCAGAATCCACTTTGGGGGAAAACACTTGGGGGATAAAAGGAGGAATGAAAGGAAACCAATTGACATCATTCCAATGTATCTTTTTATGGCTATTAAGATAATTCTGGTTGTACCTGAAGGGAATTCATTACATTAATTAATACTCCGGCTCAACTCATATTGTAATCTTCGCTTGCGCTTAAATTTGTCAATCCCAGGAAACGTACTAACCCTTTAGGTTTGCTTTATGTTCTGCATCTAGTCCTGACTTCTCCAACCAAAGTAAACCCTTAGATCATCGATGGGCATCACTGCCCCTGGTTTACTGTCTTCCACCTTTATGCTGGTGTTTGACCCCTTCTTGGTATTTTCTCTAAGTCTCTCAACTGAAGGCAGAAGTGCTGCTCTGTTTATGGCTCTGGGTCCGCGTCCTGTTGTTGAATTGATTTCCTCCCTTGGGCTTAGACTTTCATTCTCTCCCTCTTCCAAAGTACTTTTCTTCAGTAATTACTCCCTGCTCTCATTTTTCTCCAACCCTTCCCTCCACACTTCTCCCATTCTAATCTTCAATTCTCCCCATTCTGCCCAACACTCCTCACGCCAAGCTGACCAATGAGCTCCTATTGCCGAATGATGGATGGGTTTTCCGTTCTTATTTTGCTTGACTTATTTGGCATTTAACAATTGAGCACATCCTCATTTTTAAAACCCTCTCTTACATTTGCTTCCACAAATTGCTGTCTCCTGGTTTTCCCCCTCTTGCTCCAAAGCACATTCTTAGTTTTTTGCATGGAGTGCTTCTCCCCCATATCGCTGCCTTCCATATGTCTGTTCCACAGAGTTCCATCTCTGGGCCTTTGGTCACTTGGTCCTCTCTCTTTAGGAAATATTCGCTCTTAGCTTTCCAATGACAACTCACATGCCGGGCACTGTCACATCTGTATCCTCAGGGCAGACGATTCTCTTGAGCTCCAAAGAGTAAATCTAATTGCCTCATTTTATTTCTCCTCTGCCCAAACTTATTTCTCCACTTATATTTGATATCTTGGTGAATGCCACCTCCATTCAGTCTTTTGCTCAGAAATTTTAGAATCACCCATATTTCTTCTGTCTACCCTAATCCCCATACTAAGTCAATCATCAAGTCCTGTAGATTCCCGAAATAGTTCTCAATCTTATCTACTCCTTTCTATCATTTCTTTTCCAGAGGCTGAATGACTGCAAAATGTTTCTTAGGTGGATTTCCTGCTTCTTAGTCTTGCCCTTTGTCGCTTATACAGTCCCTGCTTGTTTGCTAGAATATGCATGTTTGAAATTAAGTCTGTCACCACTTAATGATGCTGTCCCATTAAGAGACAGATTTAGGAAAAAGTTAGATTCTGTTACATGGCCATTGATTATCCTCCTAATCCAGCCCTGCCTTCCTCTCATGCTGGGGCAGACTCTTTGTTGGCCCCATATCTAGTCCACTCTTGATTCTCTCTTGGCATTGTCCAGCTAACAACTGCATTTCCCATAAGGTAAAGTGTGGCCTTACATGATGAAGTTTGCACCTTACTTGCTTGGAAGAAAATTGCTTGTCCCAGGCTTCTTCACTTTCTGTGCCCTTAAGCTGGAACACAAATGGCCATGGCCCATCCCTACCTGCAAAGGTAGAGGAACAACATGGCTCCTGAACATCATCATACAGCAAAGCTACCTGCCAACTTAGGCCTGCTGAATGGCTGCATGAGAGGGAAATAAAAAGCTATCTTATTTGGGCCACTGTATTTTGGGGTCTTTTAATACTCTGCTCCAGCCTTTGCCCTAAATAGTAAACCTGCTTTTTCATTATGCCTTTGTTGTTCCCTTCTCCAGTTGGACTCTATGTCCCATCCATATCAGACAAGTTGCATTCTCCAAATGCTGTGTACCCTCTTGTCCTTCATGTTTATGCATGTGCTATTCCCTCTGCCTAGAGTGTGTTCCCATTTTTCTCTGCCTGAATAAATCCTATTCATGCCTTAGGACTCTGCTGAGGCATCAACTTCCATTTGAATCATTTTCTAACATATCCCTCCACCAACAGCACACACATACACTCCTCTCTGCTCCCACAGCATCCTCACAAAGTCCTGTGATCGCTGGTTTACCTATGTGTCTTCCCTTTGTGAGCATCTTGATGGCAAGAGCTATCTTTTATCTCTGACATACAGTTGGGGTTCAACAAATGTGTAACAAGTGAAGACTCAGAGAAGCTCTTGATGTTCCAAGTTTCCCTACAGGAAGTCTGTGTGTATCTGTGAATATGTGTATGAGTGTCTGGGGTGTAGCCATCTTAACTGAAGCACAAGCACCAGGAGCCTAAAGAGCCAGAGCTGCATGTGTAGCCAGCATCTTTAGAGAGTACTAAGTGGCCAAGCTGGGGTTAGGGGTTCAAATGCCAAGTCCAAGGACCAGGAACTAGACAGAAACTAGAAAGGGAAGGAGTAGGGTAACCAGGACAGTTTTGTGGTAGGCAGAATAATGGCCCAGTACAGATGTCCATGTCCTAATCCTGGGAACCTTTGGGCAAGTTAGGCTATGGGGCAAAGAACATTAATGGTGCAGATGAAATTAAGGTTACTAATCAGCTGACCTTAAAATAAAAAGATTACGCTGGGTTATCCCAGTAGCCCCAGCGCAATCACAAGGATTACACTGTGACAGAAGTGGAAGGTGGAGAAATAAGCTTGGGCAGAAGATGAAGACAGAAGACGGAGAAGCAGAGAGAAGGTAGTGTGAAAAGGACTCAGCCTGACATTGCTGGCTTTAATGATGGAAGGAGTGGAAGGAGGCCACAAGCCAACGAATGGGGCATCTTCTTGAAGCTAGAAAAGGTAAGGAAATGGATTCTTCCCAGCACCTCCAGAAATGGACATAGCTAACCTCTTAATGTTAGCCCAGTGAAATCCATTTTGGACTCCCGGCCTCTGAAAGTAAGATAATAAATGTGTGTTTTCTAAGCCATGAGATTCATGATCACGTGATGCAGCAGCAATAGGAAGCCACTGGCAGTATTATCAACTGAACACACTTGGAAAAGTTAGTGAATGTCCCTAAACTTCAGCCTCCCCCTATAATATACAAATAAAAGTCACTCCCTGGTGGTGAGGATTAAAGTAGATCATTGATATAAAAAGGTTGGCAAAGTGTTTGACACGTAATGAGTGTTCCATAAAGGGTTGTTATCCTTAGTAATAATATCATCATCAGAATCATCATTACTGTTATTGTTTACTTATTTGCGTGGTACATCTGGGGTAGAGAGGAAGAAAGAGACAGACAAAGAGAGAAAGTAAAATAATAAAAGCCTGCTTTGGAAACCTGCAGGCATATTTGGTTTTAGCGCTTTTGCAATGTGTCTTCTCAACTCACAGAGTGTCTTTCATTTCCTTTTGCTTTCTCTCTCTTGGTTTAGGTAGAAAGATCTATTTTAAATTTAGTCATTTCAAAGTCTCCTTGGCATCGCATAAATGTCGCACCATTAAATATATATTCAATGGGTGCTCAAGCAGGCTGACTTCCTCGCCAAGAAATGGAGCACTGGAGGTGGGCAGGTGAGGCACGACAGACAGCACACCTGCCCGTAGACTCTGCTGTTCTTACCTATGAGGATTACATTTTCTGAGCTCCAAATGAGGATGTGTGGTCTGACAAGCATTTTTTCTCCTGCATTTTAATTTGTTTGTCTGAAAAGGCTGTCACAGACATTAAATTAAATCTCATAAAATTCAGTGAATAAGCTTTACTGTGAAGAGTAAAACTCATGCAAAAATTCAGAAAAAAAATTATCAGTTTTTATAACATTTAAATTTGAATTACTTGCTACTGTCTAGAGTGCAAGGTTTGGTTGACACAATGGTGGGCTTTTGCTTTGCTTTGCATTTCTCTGGTCAGGTGGTCCCTTCTTCAACTGTTTTCCTCTGAGACAAGCTTTCTCCATTCAAATCAGAACCCCACCTTCCCATTGAAGAAACAGGTATGTGATGCTGAGCTTGGCCAGTGATTAGTCCCATGAATGGCACATAATCCATATGGCATGAATTTCCTACAGACAGATGAAAAACATGACTTTCTCTCCTCTTGAATAGCAAGTAGTGGAGATGTACGTAGAACCTGTTGCCTGCCACACTTGCTACCACAAAATGGAAATGCATCTGCAGGAAGTGAAGGAGGCCAGAAACCAGAAGGAAGCAGGGCTGAGAAGTGGAGAGGAGAAAAAAAAACCCTAATGACACTTTTGAGCCCTCAACCCCAGCTTCACCTGGCATCACTCACTGCCTCATCGTGCTCGGCACATGAGCTGATAAATCTTTTTTGAGTGGAATTTCTGTCACTTGAAATGGAAAAACGGAAAGAGCCCTGGCTAATACACAGAGGCATTGCAAAAATATTGTCAAAAGGAGACCTTGGAAGAAACAAGCCCAGAGGTGAGGAAAACAGGCACAGGAAGAGGGAAGAGTGGACAGAGCAGGCAGGACCCCAGGGTTAATGTTCCAGCTCTGCCCTTACCGACAGCAGGGCCATTAGTGATGCTGCAGCATTTTAGTCTGATGGTCTTTAGAGGGGAAGACTGTGCTCCTGCCGCCATACAGAACATGGGGAGCTGTGGGAGGCTCACCTGGGATAGTAAATGTGAGCACTCTTTGTATTAAAAATGTTAAGTGCTTACAGATGGCATTTATTACATGGAAAGCAGCACATTTTAAAAAGACTATGATGGAAACACAGACTGGAAATGAAAAGGTAGGATTTAAGTAGCTGAAATCTTAAGAGAGGAATATGGAAATCAGTTAATGATTAGATCTCCTTTAAAAAATCTAAAGGGCAGAGTTTCTGCTGAATGTCAGTGGCTTGAGTAAAAATACATGCAAAATAAAACATGGAAAAACTAGAAAACAATTATGAGACTGTGTATCTGATAGGAATGGGAAGAGAGAAAAGAGAGGGAAACCAACATTTTGCAAGGTGTCTGCTATATCTGAGACCCCAGGTATCATATATACTATCTCACTTCATCCATGAAGCAACACTACAAGAGTCAGGTATTACTGTCCTTATCGTATGTTTGAGGAAAGTAAGTCTCAGAGCTTACATTCAAGCTCAGGTCTTATAATTCTATAAGCAAATCACTAGACTACACCAATGCCCAGATAATACATTTGAAACTAGAGTTTGGGGGTTAGATAGAGATATGCTTAGTTCGCTTTCCAGATTATAAGAACCAATCAGTCAATATTTTAAAGAAGGCTAGAGTTTACTTAAATAAAAAAATTTAGTTGTGAATGGTTTTCTGCTGGATTGAAAGTCTAGTGCTTTTAATAGCCCCTAAAAATGTGTTTATCTTTACCTCAGTGTCAAGAATTATGAAGGGTCTGGGAATTTACCCTACTTAGAAGCCAATAAGCTAGCCTGTTACTATGTTATCAATGTTAGTAGAAGACATAAGACTCCTGAGCCAGAGACAAAGGACTTATTACTCATGGCAAAAGAAGTAACCACAATTTCATGTTGGTTTGTATCTGTTGGTTCCCCATACCCACTCCCCAAAGTCCCATGAGAGTGACAGAGAGAGCCTATGGGGTGCCTGAATATGCCATGGGTTGCATTACAGTAGGGGAACACTGAAATTAGAGGATTCATTGCTTTTATTGTGAGTGGAAGCAAGCCTGTTCTTAGTCTGGGGTAAGATGTTGTCTTAGTCCATTTGTGTTCCTATAAATAAATACCTAAGGCTGGGTAATTTATTTTAAAAAAGTAGGTTTATCTGGCTCACAGTTCTTCAGCCTGTACAAGAAGGCTGGTACCAGCATCTGCTTCTGGGATGGGCCTCAGGAAGCTTCCATTCATGGTGGGAGGTAAAGGGGAGCCAGCATGTACAGAGATCATATGGTCAGAGAGGAAGCAAGTGGGGAGGCGGGTGCCATGCTCTTTTTAACAACCAGCTCACTCTTTTTAACAACCAGCTCGTGAGGGAAGTTCCACAGGAACAAGAGCAAGAACTCACTCATTACCTTGAGAATGCCCCCAAGCCATTTATGAGAGATCTGCCCTCATGACCCCAAATACCTGCCACTAGGACCCACCTCCAGTATTGGGGATCAAATTTCAACATGAAGTTCGAAGGGGTAAACATCAAAACTACAGCAGATGCTGTTTCATTTCTCAAAATTTCCTGCTGTAAACACAACTCTGAGAAATGGCCTAGGTAAGGAGTGGTCAGACCCTTGTATTGTTGACATGCCCATTAGGAGTGCATAGGGAGGCTTGGGGCCATGGTGGACTGCCTCTCCCAGCACCAAGTCCTTCCTTTGGCAACACTGAGCTCTTGAGGCCTTCTTGTCCTCTTCAACTACAATTTCATTCCTTTGCTCTCTACTGGAACCATCCTTGCACAGATTTCTTATAGCTGTTTCTCTTTATATTTGCAGATATCTCTCACTTTATTCCCAAAGTTCTTAGAAATGCTTTCTTCATGCCTCCCCCACAGCGCCAGCATGATACCTTTGTGATGTATTAACTTGGCTGGGCTGGACTATAGCCCCAGAATTCCCTTTCTAGTATGTTTGCAGTCAAGGCAGGCTACAAAGCATATTCTTTCATGGATGAGGAGGACAGAAGGGAGGAAGCAGTTGTTTTTCCATGTTGTCCCAGTTCTGCAATCAAACACTGATCTAGATACTGCTGTAAAGGGATTTTACAGATAGAAAATACCTAATCAGTTGACTTTAAGTTCATCAGAAGGGAGATTATTCAAAGCAGACCTGTATCAATCAATTGGAAGCCCTTTAAAAGAGGACTTAGGTCTTTCCTGGGCTAGAGGCTGCATCCAGCTGCTGGCTCTGCAGATGCCCTGCATTCCCCTTGGATCTTCCATCTTGACTGACTGCCTGGGGATAGTAGTTCCACCCTGTGCATATGGGATTCCAGCCTGCTGGTGGTTCATCCTTCCTGTCTACCTGCCTATGGACTCTGGGCTTGCCAAACCTATTCCCACAACGTGCAAGCCAATGTAATGTTTCTAATGAACATGCATAATCAAAATACATACCCTATTGGATTTGCTTCTCTGATTGAATCCTGACCAATTCATGCTGAGACTCAATGGAAACTGTTTATTTGATGAGACTGAGACCTTCCTGTCAATCCAACAATATTCTCAGTCTTCATTCTGCATGACCCCTCGATTAACATCTTCTCTTTAAATCACTTTTCCCTTGGAATTGGAAGTACCCTTCAGACTATCTTCCTAGTGACTCCTCCTTCCCTCTCTGTCTCTCTCTCCTTTTATGCTTCCTCTTCTATTTCTTTACTTTTTTTTTTTTTTAGACAGAGTCTCACTCTGTTGCCCAGGCTGGACTGCAGTGGCATGATCTTGGCTCACTGCAGCCTCTGTCTCTGCATTCAAGCGATTCTCCTGCCTCAGCCTCCTGAGTAGCTGGGGCTACAGGTATGTGCCACCACGCCCTGCTAATTTTTGTACTTTTAGTAGAGAAGCAGTTTCACCATGTTGGCCAGGATGGTCTCGATCTCCTGAACTCATGAGCTGCCCACCTCGGCCTCCCAAAGTGCTGGGATTACAGGCATGAGTCACCGCGTCCAATCTATTTCTTTAATTTTGGTTATTTCCCCAAGAGTATTATTGCCATGTATTATATCTCTTTCTCTTCTCATACAAATGCTTCGCAATCCTCCTAGTGTATACTTTTCATTTTTACCATCTTAGAGTCTCTTAGTGTAGCTCTTTCCCAGCCCAGTTAATTAAAAGTGCCTCAAAATGGATACAAGGCCCAAGGCTGTTTGAATCTCATGTTCCTCGTACCCTGGCGAAACTGCCTTCATCATCAACATCATCACCACCATTAGTTCAGCCTTGATAGGCACTACATACTATTTAAGGTACTTTATGAACATTGTCTCCTTTAATCCTTACAACATTCTTATGAAGTAGACAGTATGATTCCCATTTTTCTCATGAGAAAACTGAGAATTGTGGAAAGACTATCTAACTTGCCTTAGGCCCCGCAGCTAGTAGATGCCAAAGTTAGGATGTCTATACTTCACCCAAGCTCCAACCAACTGGCTATATTGCTTTTGTCAGAAGACATGAGCAGTAAGAACACAATCAGTGAAGGTCATTTAAATTCACAGGATCTAACCAAGCAAGGCAGAGCTGAACAAGTAGCTGCAGCTTAAAAGTTAACAGTAATCCTCAGGTGACTATTGAAACCACTGCAGCCATAGGTCTATCCTAGCTGGTATGATCACAAGTTTCCCTTGCCCTTGATTCCTGATGCAGCTTTACAGAGTTTCTGGATACCTTTCGTTACCCTTAGACAAAGGACAGCCAAGTCTTTGCCTTGCTAAGCTGTTTGCTTCCAACGATGAACAACAGCCCTACTACCAAATCATACTGTTGCTTTGCTGATACTGTTTCACTGCTGCTGACCCCATGACTTTGACACTATTGAAGCTCAATCACACTATGTCTGACAGGCACCATATCTGACACATCCAATAGGCCAGGGGATTTGATGATCGTTTCTGCTAATGTCAAGTCAGTGCAGTGCTATTGCAGAATCATGGTGCTTAAAACATCCTGCAATAGAGAGCAGTAAAATATTGTTACAAATAGAGGGAAAAAATTGCCTTCTTCCCAAACAAGAATTTTTGGTAACTGTTTTGTCTTGGCTAAAGCCTGTAGGTTCTTGGCATGGTGTTTATTTTATGGGCCAATCATCAAACCCTGATGTGGCTGTGAATAAAAATTATATGGAAATAAAGAACAAATTACAGATATGGCTATAAAAGCCTTGACTCCAAAAGAAATTTGCCACAATGGGAGAACATCTTGGCTGACTCTTCTCTTGGAAGAGTAGGAATAGGGTAATTACCTACTAACTATTGAAACTTTTGTCCTCTGCTTGATAAATTTACAGTCAGTCATCTCCTTTATGTTACATTGATGGCTTCAGTTTGTTTAAACATTTATTTAGTTGGTTATGAACTTATTATAGAGTTGGTTTGACAAGTTCACTGCATCAATGACCCCAGCCAGTAGAGTAACCACCACTCCTTTCTTTGTCAGTTTGATGCCAAGAAGAATCCCAAAGTGGCAGGGAAGTAGGCTCAGCTCCCAGTTTAATTGAACACTGACTTTGTCTACTGGTAGAACATTCCTTCCTATGGCAGAAATCTTGAGATTCTTAGAATAACACCAAACATTACTGAAGCCACCCTCATGACACATGCTTGTAAGGGATTGTCATCAGGCCATTCCATTGATCTATCAAGCCATCTGCTTCTGGGTGACTGGAGAGAGTAGCGAATGTCAAAGGCAAGAGTCCATTACCACATCTTTGCCAGCAAATAAGAACCTTAGAAGGTGGTAACATTTTGTGAGATACAATATCAAAGGACAAAGTATTTGTAGGTCTACAAATGAGAATGCTGGCAGAAGAATTCTGAGAAAGAAAGGCAAATGTGTATCTAGGATATGCATCTATTCCTGTGAGGATGAATCATTGCCCATTTCATGGAATGGGGCTTTGTTAGGGACTCAAAGTTGGCCTCTGCTGTTGGAACGCTGGGCAGTCAGTAGTGGCTGTAGCCAAATCAGTCCACCGATTTGTCCCTGTGGTCACTCTGTATGTCGGCTTATTGAACAAGCACCAATGTGGCCAAGAAAGGAGGCTGGCTGACAGCCACCTTTCCCACCTGTTTATTGAGAACCTTTGCCAATTAATAGCTGAGAACCAGGTGCCAAGAATGGATATTAATTTGCTGCCATAAAGATACCACATCCCAAACCTCAGCTGTGATTGCCATACCCACCTGATTAAGTCTGGGACAATCCATAATTATTCTCTAAGACCCATCTGGCTTTTGCACTGGCCAAAGAAAGACTAGTTAAATGGAGGTGTGATAGGAATAATTGGCGTCTCCCAAGACTCCGATGGTGGTCTTTATATTTGCAGTTCCTCTAGAGATGCCATTTTGCTTTGGGTTTATTATTTTGGGGTTTCCACTTGGTTCCTCTTATGGACATAATCCTCATTCTGCATGGTAGGGAGCTAATGTGAGTCTGCCAGCCACTTGAGCATATCGGTTCTCACTATAGTTTTGGGGAGAAAAAAAAAAAGGAATAAGAACTAGGTAAAAAGATATGCTTTTGCATGCAATGGATTACCAGTGTCTTATCCCTTTCCCTCTCCTCCCAAAGTTATCTGTGCATTCCTCAAATATGGGCAACCCAATCACAGAATCTCATTTTGAGAGGCTGTACCCTGGGGCCACTACTCTCCATATTAATTACTATGTAAGTCAAGATTCCAGCAGAAAACAGATAGTACATTCCAAATAAGGTAATTGGAGAGTGCAATAAAGGGACTTTTTACAAAGGTATGGGAAGACTTAATGGAAACCAAGAAGAGGTAGGGAAGCACATGGTATTAGCAAAGGTGGGGAGCATTAATTTGAACCCAAGGGGAGGGAACAGCTATTGGAACCCAGAAAGAGCTGTAACCTTCAGTGAGGATTATAACCACTGCTAACCTGTGGCCTAACAAGAAAGGAGCTTGATGGCAGAAGCTCTCTTTTGCTAGAATTAATACTCTGACCTCAATGTGCTACTAAAGTTCTACCAATGTAATCCATTGGCTCAACCCAATGGGAAGCCAGAGGCCCAGAACAGGAGGGCTCATGGTGCAGCCTGTATAGACCATCATCCCAGGAGAATGGACCTGGAGGGGCTAGTGGAGGTGCTCCAGTACATCATTCCCACCAAGAGGTCCACCCATCCTGAGCATTCTAATATAATCAACACATTGCCAGACCCCAGCACTCCCCATCCCCCTTATCCTGTTCTACTTTTCCACCGTGGCACTCATCACCAACAATACGCAATTTACCTATATTTATGTTATGATATGTTCTCTATCTCTCTGCTAGAGAGTAAACCCTCCTGGCATAGGCATCGTCACCTGTTTTACTCTCAGACATATCCAAATTACCTAGAACAGTGCCTGGTACAAATGAGCTGTTGAATAAAAATATACATTTATAGATGAAAATAATGAATTGTGGATAATAGGAGAGACATAAGAGAATAATGCAAACCTAATTGCTGATTGCTAGTGATGAGTCTCTAATTTTCTAGATGCCTTAAGGGTTAGAAAAAGCCCAGGTATAGAGAGAAGAGAGGAAGAGGGAGGCATCAGGAGAGATTTAATTTATGTCAGCAAAGGAGAGAGAGACAGTGAAGACTTTGTTTGGTTTTTATGTCTAGTGAATCTCAAAAAAGTATCGTTGTATTACTTAACCTGAGGATTTTCTAAGGAAATCTGACCAACACTTGAAGTGGCTCACAGTCTAGTCAAGTTATCCTGAATACTCTCACCCCCACATTCTTTCCCTACCTACTTTGCTTAGTATTTCCTTCCTTCATTTAGCTCATAGTATTGCAGCAGAAGCATGGGGAAATGAATGGATCTGAGGTTAACTGGAAAGAGCCTTCACTCCTTTAGCTTCCTAGATCTCCTCCCCCTTCCCTAATGCATTTATGCCATTAAAAAAATAACATTAGTTAAAAAATAACATCCATTCAAAAAAAAAAAAAATGGCCCAGGTGGGGCAAGCACCTTGGAGCAAGGTTGAGGGCACCAGCTGCTCTTGCCTGCTTGGCAGGCCTTTCTCCTTCATTTGGTGACAACACTACATTTTACCTGGGAGGTGTTTTGCACTGAATTGTACCTACAATATGTATACTGAAGCCCTAATCCTCAAGGGGCTATATTTGGAGATAGAGCCTTTAAAGAAGTAATTAGGGTAAAATGAGGTCATAAGGCTGGACCCCTAATCCAACATGATGAGTGTTCATGTAGGAAAAGGAAGAGCCCTAAGGATGTGCACACAGCAAGGAAAGACCATGTGAGGCCAACAAGAAGGTGGCTGTCTGCAAATCAAAAGAGAGACCTCAAGAGAAAATCAACCTCCCAACCCTCTGATCTTGGGCTTTCAGCCTCTAGAACTGTGAGAAAGTAAATGTCTGTTGAGAAAACACATGCCTTTTGAGAAAATAAATACCCAGTAATAAAACAAATGTCTGTTGTTTAGGCCACCTAGACTATGTGCTATCAGTGTGTGTTGTGATACCAGTCCTAGCAGACTAAAACAGGGACATTAAACTTTCCCCATTAATCATAGCATGAGAAAATCAAATATGCCACTCTCCAGCTGAGACATCTCCAAGCCAAGCCCACCACTCTACCCACCTAGACCAATTCTCTTTCTCTCTCTGTCCAGGGAATTTTAATTCCAGGAGAGATGGTGTAGCAGGTATTGCAATGGCACTGTCAAAAGTGACCATCCTCAAGTTCTTCCTCTTAAATCCACGGGAGATGTTCTTCTCCTGCACTTTAAAATTCTTTAAAAATTCTGGTTGGTAGCTTTTCCTCCAACTCAGTGAGCTCCCTGACTCCTGTGGTAATGTTTTCTTTCTTCCTTTTTTCTTTTTTCTTTCTTTCTTTCTTCCTTTTTTCTTTCTCCTTTCAGAGTCATTTAGAATACCAATAATAATTTACACGTGATTTTCAAGCAGGCTAAAACTGGAAAAGCATTCCTGCCAGAATCTAACTTCTCTCCAGGAATTAATTCCATTTTATACTTTCATTCAAACTCAGTTTCCATAGATAGAGCATGGTTTGAGTGACAGATCTTGGAAGATGAGCCAGTATGTAAAAAGGAATACAGGAGGGAAACACATCGATCTGAATTAACCTTCTGGTTAAGCTGCCAGTAACTGCTGTGGAACAAGACAGGAGTAGAGCTTTAGAAACCAAAATATAGTTTGGGACAGACCAGACCATATTCCAGGTAATATAGACTAAGGTTTTCACCAGTTCTTTGATAGAATTAGTATCAACACCCTGTGGATGGTCTTTAGGGAATGTTGAATACAATGGCATCTAAGTTAGCAGTATCATAACTGGTTATGATTTTCATTCCTAGTTATGATCCAATAATTCAAAATCCACCCAGATAATGTAAGATCTATATGTGTCCTATCTGACTACTGTTGTCAAAATTCTGGTGGAGAAAAACAGGCCGGCAGGATTGGCTATCCAAATGTAGTTTATTTCTGTCTCGGAGTGGTCCACCATTGGGGCTGGCTTCACAGGCAAGTGACCTATGCAGTCACCCAGGGCCAGCCTCAGAAGGGCCCCACACCTTGTCCAGTGCTGTGCCATAGCCATCCTGAAACTTCTAATTTTTTTTCTTTGAGTTTGTGTTTTGTAAATGAAGTCCTGTGGGGCAATAGAGCATGGGCAATGAGCAGAACAGACCTTTATCTTGTGCATGGTCCTGGTCCTCACCACCCCATTTACCTTTGAGAAGCACCATGAGTATGGAATCCTAGTTGGCCCACATGCATTGGAGTTCAGCAGGAGTCAAAGGGAGTTCAAGGTCAGTGTGTTATGTCTACAATTGAGTGAGTGGGGGGCCTGAGCAGTCCTGAAGGCTTTGCTTTCTGTTCCAGCCAGAGCTTTCTTCACATGCAGAAAGGAGGTAGTAGTATCCTGAAAAACACGAATGACCAAGGAATCCTGCCATAGCCTTTCTTATTTTTGTTAGCTCCCTGTAGTTGCCAACCATGTACTGAAAATGATGGCAAAGAAGGAAAGGGAAAGGTAGGCCATTTGATATCTTTCCTTTAAGTCCTTCCTTCCTCATCAGTAAGCCAAAGGCAGAGTGTATTGGTAGAAGGTGTGCACATAAAGAAGTGATATAAAGAGTGAGGGTTTTGTTTTTGTTTTTGTTTTTGTTCAGCATTTTCACTCTTTTGGAGAGAATAAACATTCATGAATGTATGAAATATGAAATAGGAATTATGTGGCTTTGGTGATTCCATATAAGAGTTAAGTGCTCTTATATTTGCATTTAAACCTTATAATTGCATTTTAAATTATATTGCACAATACTAATGTGAATGAGAAAATTCAAGCTAATAATTTAAGAGTTTAATTTTTCTTTCCTTAGAATAATATTAAACAAACAGATAACAAACATCATGACAAGGCCAGAGAGAAACCGCAGAAGAAAGAGAAATGAGATCTGTATTTTAGTTAGTACCCTGGATGGGAATTTTTCCTGTTATTTGAACAAGGGCTCCCACATTTTCATCTGGCACTGAGCCCTGCAAATTATGAAGCCAGCCCTTCCCACAAGTGCGTGAAGCATCAGTTCATGTGGCTTTGGGACATTTTGGTTGCAGTATGATGGGGGCAGAAGTGGACATTGAGAAGGACTTGTATGGACATCATGAAGTGAGACACAGGGCATTAAAAAACAGTCTGGAAGGAAGGTGGTGGCTGTAGTGTTTTCTTTAGCAGCTCACTTTGTGCAGCCTGCAAGGAACAACAGAGACAGCATCCTTAAACAAGGGATGCTTTGTGTAAAGAGGCAAGTTCCTCCCTTTAAACTGCTCAGATAAGAGCAATTTCAAGCTGAGAATTGATGTTACAGAAAGGCTCTTTTCTCTTATAATCACTGATAACCTTCTGTCTATTACTTGAGTTCAATACTGGGATATATTTGTGCAGAAAAGCTGAGAGCTTGCTCTCAGAAAACACAGGGAACAGTGTAATAGATCAATTGATTTGTCAAGCACAGGCAGACAGAAACAATTTCCTTGGCTAGACTTAGTTAATGCAGATGGCTGGTTCCTTTACCTTATAATACACCTCACACTGGCCATGGATCATGTTCCCAGGAGGATGTCACTATTTCCCTGGAAGGCTCTAGACTCTTTTTCTAGGTATTTTGAAAGAAGAAATAAAACAACACAGCAAGAGCCTGAGGAAGCCATTAGTGGGAGGTGGGTGTATCTGGGAGAACAGTTAGGTTAGTAACATGCCTGCTGGTAGTCATGTTAAAACCAGTCCTGCCTCCATTTTCTGTGTCCAGTCACCAATAGTGCGCATGAAGCTCCTGGGGGGAAGGAAGACAAAGAACTTGCCAACTGAATGCTTATTTTTGATACCTGGAATATCAGCTCCAAGTTTCTGTCTGATCGACAGCAATGGCAAGCTGTCCGGAAGCACAAGATGATGCTAAGCACTGTAGCTTAAGAACTTAACCAGGCTACAGCCTGATGACCCTACTCCACACTTCTTCTCCCCTGCACCCACTCTATGCCTTATCTTAATACTTTGAAGGCAGGGAAGAGAAGAGGAAAGACAGTTGCCCCCCACCACTCCCCTGGCCAGTATACAAATATTCATTGCACTCTTCACATTAAAATGCTCCAACCATGGCTAGACCTATACGAGAGAGATGGCTCGAGTGCTAGACTAAAGGCATTTCATTGGTAACTTCTCTGTTTTTGGAACACTCTGACAACCCTAAAGTAGCTTTTAATTCCCTGCTGACACCATAGCATTCTTCCCTTCCCTTCCCTTCATGCCTTTATTGATGCTGTTCCTTCTGTTGGGATGCCTTCCCTACTTCTTCACTGGCTGGTATTCATTGATCCCATTTCCTCTTCTTCTGGGCTACACAGGAAAGGCTACATTTCCCAGCCTCCTTTGCTATTGGTGTAGCCATGTAACTGAGTTCTAGCCCATAGGATGTGAGCAGAAGTGACGCAGGCCACTTCTAGGCTTGACCTATAAAAACCTCCTACACAAGATCTTCCAACCTCCTACACAAGATCTTCTTTACCTTCTACAGACTACAGCAGAGGACCACACCAACTCGGAGAGTCATGGAATAAGGGTGGTGGGGCCATAGGAAGGCAGTGGTCCAGGTTCTTTAATCACCACTTGGGAGAGCGACACCTGCTGATGATTAGGACTACCTATTTGGGACTCTACCCCAGTGAAAAATAAACTTTTATTATGTGTAGGAGTTATCTGTTTCAGCAGCCAGTGTTCCTATAACTAGCAGAACTGACTTTTAATAATATTGCCCCTCTTTCTAGGGATCATGACACAACTGTAACCCAGGTGTTTACTACTCAGAGTCCTCTCGCCAGCTGGAGGCTCCCTGTTCCTTGATATTTAATTTTAAAGGCTGGAATTCCCTTATACTCAGGGGACCTTTCAGAGTTCTCCCTCTCCCACCTCCATCCCCACTAATATCCCCTGGGGGGCTTCTGAAAGACATTTCTCCTAGTCTTATCTTGCTCTGATATCACACGAGTTAGAAAGGGTATGATAGGGTTCTTGGTTGTTAGAGCAACATTGCCTTTTTTCTGTGTTGGACGCAAGTCTTAGTTTGAATGGAAAGTGTGGTTTGTTGGGGCCGTCAATGACTTGCTTATTCACTGGTAGACCAAATGCATTCTCTTTGTACTTGTTACCAGGGCAGCTCTGAAGAAATAACTGGGAAAGTTTTTTGTTTTTTTTTCTTTTTTTTCTTTTTTCTTACTGTTTTTCCTTAGTCCCTTAATTTACAAGCACAGCTGCTTAAAGAAACTGAATGGCCTGAGATGGCGCCAGAGCTTCTTGACCCCTGATCAGACACCGGAGGGAACTAACACCCCCAAACTGGCACAAACAGGAACAGATGACCCCTAGTTGCCTTTGGGTCATGAACATATCATAATAATGTTAAAATTCCCTCCCCTAAAAGAAAATCTCTACCATTTTGTGTACATGTGATGTATGAAGACATTTTTATACGTTGAGTTTGTGTGTCTGGAGTCCCACCCTCCACATGCTAACATGCCTCTCCCTCCCTGTCCCCAGTCCTTCACAACCCCACGCCTCCTGTTGTTTAGGGAGAAGGTGCATTTATAGCAAGAGCTCACATTCTTCATTCTCTGGCCAGTGAATGAAACCTGACTGCCTTTTCCAGTTGGATATTCTTTCTTTGAGACCGACACCAACTTGGGAAAGAACTCAGTTTGTCGGTGGCATACTCACTTTGAGTCTTGCTGAACCTCCACACTCCACGGAACCACTGTGTCCAGCATCGGTGGGTTCTTGGTCTCGCTGATTTCAAGAATGAAGCCGCGGACCCTCGTGGTGAGTATTACAGTTCTTAAAGATGGTGTGTCCGGAGTTTATTCCTTCTGATGTTCGGACGTGTCCAGAGTTTTTTCCTTTTGGTGGGTTCATGGCCTCGCTGACTTTAGGAATGAAGCTGCAGACCTTCGTGGTGAGTGTAACAGTTCATAAAGGCGGCGCATCTGGAGTTGTTCGTTCCTCCCGGTCGGTTCGTGGTCTCTATGGGCTTCAGGAGTGAAGCTGCAGACCTTCGTGGTGAGTGTTACAGTTCATAAAGGCGGCGCGTCTGGAGTTTTTCATTCCTCCCGGTGGGTTCGTGGTCTTGCTGACTTCAGGAGTGAAGCTGCAGACCTTCGCGGTGAGTGTTACAGCTCTTAAAGGCGGCGCGTCTGGAGTTGTTTGTTCCTCCCGGTGGGTTCGTGGTCTCACTGACTTCAGGAGTGAAGCTGCAGACCTTCGCGGTGAGTGTTACAGCTCTTAAAGGTGGCGCGTCTGGAGCTGTTTGTTCCTGCCGGTGGGTTCCTGGTCTCTCTGACTTCAGGAGTGAAGCTGCAGACCTTCACGGTGAGTGTTACAGCTCTTAAAGGCAGCACATCCAGAGTTGTTCGTTCCTCCTGGTGGGTTTGTGGTCTCTATGGCTTCAGGAGTGAAGCTGCAGACCTTCACGGTGAGTGTTACAGCTCATAAAGGCAGTGCAGACCAAAAGAGTGAGGAGCAGCAAGATTTATTGCAAAGAGCAAAAGAACAAAGCTTCCACAGGGTGGAAGGGGACCTGAGTGGGTTGCCTCTGCTGGCTCGGGTAGCCTGCTTTTTTCCCTTATCTGACCCCACTCACATCCTGCGGATTGGTCCATTTTACAGAGAGCTGATTGGTCCATTTACAAACCTTTAGCTAGACACAGAGTGCTGATTGGTGCGTTTACAATCCTTTAGCTAGACAGAAAAGTTCATCAAGTGCCCACCCGACCCAGAAGCCCAGCTGACTTCACCTCTCAATCCCCCCTCTAAACAGGACACCCCAACTGCTGTTGGGAATTTGGCCAATGACCACTCTAGCTACTTCCTGCCAGATAGAGGGGAGGAAGGGGTTCTGCAGTTGTAGTGTCCTCCAGAGGGGGACTCTTTAGGCCAGTGGAAGGCCCAGCAGGTCAGTCCAGGGGTCCTTGGTAGAAGTTGTTAGTTGAACTCATTTGGGGTTCCATTTGTAAGACCATCTGTAGCTTCATGCCTCGATTTTAGAGGAAACAAACTTGACAAGCAGGTTAAAAATATAGGGTCCAAAGGCAAGTAACAGCAAGATGGCTGCCATGGGACCTAGAAAGGGGAGAAGCCATATTGCCCAACTCCAGAGGTTGGTGTAAGAGTTTGAAAGGCATTGTCTGATTTCAGAAGCATTTTTCTGTAAATGCTGGGTGGCTTCTCTTACTATCCCTGACTGTTTTCAGCAGTGAGGAGGTCTAGGTCTCGGTGGTTTTGGAGAGTCACTGTTGCCAAAGAGTCTATTTGGGATTGTACAGTAAGGATAGATTTCATTATTTCTTGTAAACTGTCTGAGAAATCCTTTGAGAGTGTGTGGTAGTAGGATAATGAAGTAGATAAACTGGCTATTCCGGTTTCTGTAGCAGTAGCCATTCCTAACCCTATAAGTAGGGGTATTACTTGTATGACTCTGCACTGACGGACCTGAGCTTTGAGGGGTACTGATAAGGTCCGATTTCCTGGGGCAATGTTAATGCTGGGACTTGGAAAGACTAAGGTGCAGGTGCCTGTCCAGTTAGTGGGGAGGCAGATCTAGGTCAATGTTCTACATAAGAAGAATATACCTTGGCTGGGTAGACAGAACTGGTTGTGTATGTTAAAAAGGTGTGTGAATTTGTTGTTTTCATTTTTCTATACTCTTAGAGCACTTGCTAAGGTAGCTCCAGTGAGCGGCTGGAAAGGGGTGTTGCAGGGACTGCTGCATTTCTTTACTAAGCCTTGAGCTTTTAAATGTTTAACAATATCCTGTAAACCTTTATGAGCTTCAGGCCTTAAGGGATATTGCCTTTGATAAGGAAAAGTGGTGGGGTCTTTTAGCCTGAGTTGGACTGGGCAGGCATTTTTTGCCCTGCCAAATTGTCCTTCCAATGCCTAGACTTTAGGGTTGATTTCCTCCTCAAGTAGGGGACAACAGATGGGTAACTTGTTCTCCCTATTCATGCAGATAATAGCTCCAGCTTTGGCTAATATATCCCTCCTAAATAAGGGTGTGGGACTTTCAGGCATAACAAGAAAGGCATGTGAAAAGAGCAAAGTCTCCCAATTACAACTGAGGAGGTGGGAGAAAAACCTGGTTACAGGCTGTCCCAGGATTCCTCAGGTGGTAACAGACCTTGACGACAGTCATCCAGGACAGGAGATTAATACTGAGAAGGCCGTGCCAGTGTCCAGAAGGAAGTCAATTTCCTGTCCCTCAATGATTAAACATATCCGGGCTCAGTGAGGGTGATGACATGAGCTGTCGCTTGCCCCAGGTACCATCAATCCTGTTGTTGGATCATCTGATTGGGGGCTTCTGACCCAGAGAACCTTTGTTCTCTGGGGCAGAGCACCTTCCAGTGATTGCCTCAGCATAGCAGACACAGACGAGGGGGTGGCTTGTTTCCATTGGACAATGTTTTTTAAGGTGTCCTTGTAAACCACACCGATAACAAGCCCTACTGGGTGATTGGCCTGCTCCATTTTCTGTCCTTTCTGTACCACCAAGGTTTGTTTGTCTGAGGGCCATGACTAAGGCTGTGGCCTTTCTCTGATCTTACTTTTCCTTTTGGACCTGTTCCTCTTGGTCCCTATTATAGAACACTGAGATTGCCAGGTTTAATAATGCCTCCAGATTTTGTTCAGGGCCCAGGGCTTGCTTTTGGAGCTTTCTCCTGATATCTGTGGCTGATTGGGTAATAAACTTATCTTTTAGAATCAATTGACCCTCAAGTGATTCGGGTGACAGGGGAATATATTTTCTTAAGGCCTCCCATAGCCACTTGAGGAAGACAGAGGATTTTCTTCCTTTCCCTGAGTTATGGTGGACATCATTGAATAATTCATGGGCTTTTTCCTAATTCTCCTTAGTCCTTTTAGAAAACAGGTCAACAGATGTTTGCGACTCCAGTCCCCATGATCTGAGTCAAGGTCCGAGTGGGGATCCCTACTGGGGATGGCTTGCTGACCGATAGGGAATTTGTCCCTTTCTTCGGCTGTCATTCTATCATTTACTTGACTAAGATACCAAGTATCTCCAAACTCTTGGGCTGCAGCTAAAGCTGTGTTCTTTTAATTAAAGGCTAGGGTTTGATTTAATAATAGCATGACATCTCTCCAAGTGAGATCAAAGGTTTGCCCTAGACCCTGTAGGACATCTATGTACCTATCAGAAATATCTGAATATTTCCCCAGGTCTGCCTTGATCTGTTTGAAATCAGAGAGGGAGAAGGGGACACGTACCCGAGTTGGGCCAAATTCCCCTCCCCCTACAGCTTGAAGGGGACATAACCGATAATCCAGGGGGGGTTGTGGTCCTTTGGAGATTTCCTTGCTTATTTCCTTCTGGGCAGGGGAGATTAGAAGAGGCTTATCATTAATAGGAAGGGGAGCTGTAGGGAGGCTAGGCTATGGGGGTAAGCTGAAAAGTCCTCCTGTGGGATAGAAATTACAAGCTTTGCATAGTTGTGTATTCTTCAATGAAAAGAAAGCTTGGACATAAGGTATTTCACTCCATTTGCTTTTCCTCTTACAGAAAAGGTCAAGCTGCAGGATAGCATTGTAATTTACACTTCCATCAGGTGGCCATATTTCCCCATCAGAGAGAGAATATTGGGGCCAGGCCATAGTGCAGAAAAAAATGAGCAACCTCTTTTTAAGGGTTTGAGGGTCAAATTGGTCCCAATGGCTTAGGATGCATTTCAAGGGTGAGCCTGTTGATGCCTGAGTATTTCCCATCTGAAAGACAAAACCACCCACAGTTTTGGTTTGTTTTGTTTCTTCTCCTGACCAATAACCCGCAATGGTCCCTGGACCCTGCTGATCGGAATAGTCGTCCTCACCGATGCAGCAGCAGAAACACTAGTTTTCCTCCCAGACTGCAAGGAGAACCAAGGAAGATCAGATTTAGTGGCCCTTACAGATGCATTCTTAAAAACGTGCAGCCTTGCCTGTCCTCCTAGACCACAAAGAAGACTGAGAAAAATCAGATTTAGTGGCCCTTACCAATGCATTCTCAAGAAACTGTTAGAGTCCTAAGTATTCTCCTGTTAGTATTGGGACTTTACCTGTGTCTTATAAAGATGTGAAGCCCCAAAAATGAAGTAGAGGGCCATACCCTGAGGGAGGGAAGGGATCTCCAGGGTTAGAAGAGTGACACCTTTTGTCCTCACTTATATGAATAGGAAGGATACAATTTCTGAGGCTCCCCATATCCTAGCTTCAGAAATAGCTTTTGTTAGGCCTGCTTGTCTGAGGAGGGATCCTAAAATTCCAGATAGTTCCCCCTACAATGGTGCTTTGGGCAAAAATCACATCTTTCTGATTGGTGAGCCCAGGTGCCAAAAGAAGGGAATAAAGTCCTGGAGTGTATACTAGAAATCATTCTTATAGGAGAAACTAGAAAAGCACCAGAGACAGGGAGTGGTTTTTAGAAGCGGGCCTAGCCTCAGAGAAGAGAGGCGACAGGAAGTTTGTCTGACAGGCATTAGGACCCAGGAGGCAAGGGTCAGGGTAGATAGAATAGATGGGCGAGTCTTGCTTGGGTGACATGACTTTCAGAGTTCCACTCATGGCGACATGGTCAATGAACTTGTTATCGGGACCCCCAGAGCTGAATGGCTTTCCAATCTGTTGACCCTTGGCTCAGTCCAGAAGTACAGGAAAAGCAGAAGCTGGTTCCAGGCAAACCAACACTCCCAACTCCGAAGAGTCGGGGTTGTTAGAGAACCCTTTCCCAGAAAGCCTCACAGCTGTGTCTTTAGTCCAGCAGCCACGCTAGTCACTTTTAACTGGCTGACAGGTGCCCGGTATTTAGCCCCCAAATTCTAAGGCAAAATAGGGCAGAATAGCAAGTGAAAGGGGTCCGATGGTACTCACCACTTGGCAATAGGCAATAGTCTCACTGCCTGGCGATAGGCAATGGACCCATCTTGGGTTGCCAAAATGTGTCTGGAATTGGTGGGTTCTTGGTCTCGCTGACTTCAAGAATGAAGCTGCAGACCCTCGTGGTGAGTGTTACGGTTCTTAAAGATGGTGTGTCCAGAGTTTGTTCCTTCTGATGTTCGGACGTGTCCAGAGTATTTTCCTTTAGGTGCGATCGTGGTCTTGCTGACTTTAGGAATGAAGCTGCAGACCTTCATGGTGAGTGTTACGGTTCATAAAGGCAGCGTGTCCAGAGTTGTTCGTTCCTCCTGGTGGGTTCGTGGTCTCGCTGACTTCAGGAGTGAAGCTGCAGACCTTCGCGATGAGTGTTACAGCTCATAAAGGTGGTATGGACCCAAGAGTGAGCAGCAGCAAGATTTATTGCAAAAAGCAAAAGAACAAAGCTTCCACAGCCTGGAAGGTGACACAAGTGGGTTGCTGCTGCTGGCTTCGGTGGTCTGCTTTCATTCTCTTATCTGGCCCCACCTACATCCTGCTGATTGGTCCATTTTACAGATAACTGATTGGTCTGTTTTACAGAGTGCTGATTGGTCCATTTACAAACCTTTAGCTAGACTCAGAGTGCTGATTGGTACATTTACAATCGTTTAGCTAGACAGAAAAGTTCTCCAAGTCCCCACCTGACCCAGAAGCCCAGCCGGCTTCACCTCTCACCACCAGCATCCATCCTCTGCTGCTGGGGCATTGCAAATGCTCTATGGGAATGGGCAGCAAGGAGCAACCGACATGCATATTACGCCTCCTCCATGCTCCTGCGCATGCGCTGCTGCCCATTGGCCTTCACTTACAGAACAGAGCTCAGTAATAATTCTAAGAGTGCATGAGCACAGCACTAACTCTTAAGTGGGGCTCTTTCAACTTGGGGCCCTATGGAACCTCACAGGCTATTGGCCCATGAAGCTGGCCTTGAAGAAGGACACTTCTCCTCCCACTCCTCTCTCCAGCAGGCAGAGCCTCTGAGTGGGGTCTGGGATAAAAGGACAGACCAGGAAGGAATTGATGAGGACTGTGTAAGATGTAAAATCTTCTTCTGACTCTTCCACTGAAATTGCCAGTCATGCTTGTGAGGTGGATTTTCCTCTGGGAATGTAATTAAGTGCTGAGTCATGCTTCAGGCCTGGTGGGAACAAAAATATAGCTAGAAGTTGGGGCGCTGGCGTACAGGATACAGACTGCCTCTTGCCCTCTTCGGATTCTCTGTCTTCCCTAGCTCTTTTCACCTCTTCTTGGATTAAGCCTGTTCCCACCTCCCTTTGTCCTTCTTCTTGCATTGCCTTTGGAAATGCAAAACATATCTTACTCTATTTGCAAAACAATTTGCTTTCTCCTTAAATTCCTCTGGTTGATCCTGCCTGGATAGGCCAAATTGTCTCATCAAGGTGATCTGCTTAACAAAACAAAAACAAAACAAATACACAAACAAAAATCTGGGTTTATTTCCTTAAGGAGTTTGACTACCAGCATTTATGTGTTTTTTTCTCCTGGATTCTCTGCTAACAAACCTCCATGACATGGCTTAGGACCCTCAGAAAGCCTTTCCTGGCCCCCAGGTGGGTTTGGGAGTTCTTCCTTGGGTCTTCTTTAAAATCACGTGCGTATCTCACATACAAATGCATAGACATATACACATTGTCAAAGACAGACCCAGCCAGATGTTAGTTAAAGCAGTGAAAACAGATTTTATTAAGTAATTACTGATGGGAGGAGAAAGAGTTGAACCCATTGCGATTTGCATAGAGGTGACTGGGATTGCAAAGGGAGTGAGAGAGTAGGGAGGGGGTAAGCAGGGGCTCAGCAGAGTCAGAGAGGCAAAAAACTGTGAAGGGTTGGCCAGTGTCAATGCCTTTGGGCCAGCTGTGTTTGTGAGCTGACAAGTTAGGATTCTACCCACCTACTGAGACAGGGGACAGGGGCCCTAACTTTCCTGATGATGACTTTTCACAGGAATGGCTTTCAGGTCCTTGCAAAGGATACTTCAGAGTCACAGGAGATGCATATTCACAAATGTAAGCTCTTTTTGTTTATATTTTTAAATAAATGCTATTGTGTATATTTAAGGTACACAACATGATGTTATGAGATCCTATATAGTAACATGGTTACTACAGTGAAACAAAATAACGTTTGATCATCTCACACAGTTGCTCATCAGTCCCCACCCCAGAGCAGTTATAATCTACTCATTCAGCAAAAAATCTGAATACAATACACAGTTATTAACTATAGTTTTCATGTTGCACATGTAGAATGAGCAAGTCTAAGCCCTTCCTTGTAAATGCTCTAAGGAAAGAGGGTCAGGAACCTAACATCAGGTGTTGGCTTGAACAAATAATAAATTATCCTGGCAGGTTTTAGCTTCCTCAGGCAGGCATTTAAGTAGGGGCTGGGATCATCCTATGGACAGGGACGCTAGAAACCAGGCTAGAGTTGGGTCATCTCTTAGTGCAGAGGTTTGTACTGAGTCATTATGTGCCAAGGGTTCTGCAGTTCTCAATACATACATAATCTTTTTCAATCAACTTCAAGAGATTCTCATACCACAGCATAAGGCAGACCTGCCTAGAGAAAGCTCACTTTTATAGACCATGTTCTAAGCCCCAAAGGGCAGTAGCAGAAAAAGAAGAAAAAAACGGATCCAGTGCAAAATACTGTGACCCCTAAAGATCTGCTCTGGACTTCCTAATCCCACAGTCAGGAACCATGGAATTCATAAAATTTCTCCTTCCTCACCAGGCTGCCAGGAAGCTCAGGTTTAAGTGACTCAGTTAATCATTAACAACTAGGCTAGCTCTGAGGGTTAACAAATAGGTGTTCCATTTTTTTTCTACTGTTTTGGTTTTCTATTTTTGTTTCTGTAACGTTGTTTATATTTCCATGGGGATGAGGATGGAGAAGTGGGAAAAGAAACAAACTGAAAAACAGATACTTCGCTCATGTTGAAGTTCTGCCTCCAACGTTTTCATGAGCTGTGTGTGATATGGTGTGGAGTGTTATATAAGCTTCATTAGTTCATTAAGAATTCCTGGGATGAGTATTTAGTGAGCATGCCCTTCACACAGAGCACAGCTGTCAGGGCACAGTCCACTGGGGGAAGGGAGGGCCTTAGTTTTCTACTACAGCATAACAAATTACCAGAAATGTGGCAGCTTACAACATACATGTATTGTCTCATAGTTTCCACAAGTCTGGAATGCAAGCACCTCTTAGCGGGATTTCCTGCCTCGGGTCCCACAAGGCTGGGATGGAGGTGTCAGCTGTGCTACATTTCTTCCTGGAGGCTCTGGGGGGAGATCCCCTTCTAAGTTCACTCAGGTTATCCACAGAGTTCATTGCCAAGGAGATGTGGGACTGAGTTCTGGGCTTTGCGCTGTCAGTCAGAGGCTGTCCCTAGCAACTAGGGGCCACCCACAGTCTTTGCCACATGGACCCCCCGTTGTGGCTGCTTACTTCATTGAGCCGGCCAGGAGCACCTCTAGGATGGGTTTAACAGTGTGAGGGCGTCTTAAACTTAGAAGTGACATCTGCCACCTTTGCCATATTCTGTGGAATAGAAGGAAGTCCCAGGTCCTGTCCATACTTGAGGAGAAGTGATTACACCAAGGAGTATACAACAGGAGTGAAATATCATGGAGAATACTGGGCAACATGGCAAAACTCCATCTCTACAAAAAAAAAAATTAGCTGGGTGTGGTGGCATGCACCTGTAGTCCCAGCCACTCAGGAGGCAGAGGTGGGAGAATCACCTAAGCCCAGGAGGCTGAGGCTGCCTGGGCTACAGAGTGAGAACTTGTCCAAAAAAAAAAAAGGAAAGAAAGAAAAGAAACGTCATTATCCCATGGGCAACAAAGATCACATCAGCTTAAAAGATCATGGAGGCTTTCAGGAGTGTGGGCCACCTGGCCTAGTATCTGTAGGCAGAAGAAAAATTGTTGAAAGAGAGTCTGGAAAGATGGGCTGGGACTGGATTTGCTGGGCGTTAAGTGCCAGGATTTTCAAATTTATCACATAGGCCTGTGCTTCCAGAAATAGGCTAAGTGGCATTGTGCCAGCCAAGTGAGCACAGCTCTTCATGGAGCATTGATTTTACTAGAATCCTTTTCTGAGGAAAACATATTAATTTTTTATATTAGAGTAAGTATCATAGAGTAGAATGCAGAATTAAAATTTATTTCTCTTAAGATAAAATTTGAGACTTCAGATGATTTTCTCTCTGGCTCTGGTGGAACAGGAAGACCCCTGAGTAGCTCCTGGCCAGAACAGCTGTCAGATATGGGGTGCAGGGCAAGGACAGCCAGAGACATAAGATGGAAGGGGGGGCACATGAGCTCTCAGCCAGCTGTGGGGTCAAGGAAGGCTTCCAAAGGGTTTCTAGGCTAAGCCAAGGGGTCCCTTACTAGTATGAGAAGGAGTGGCAAGTTTAAAACGGATAGCAGAAATCTTAGGGCACAAAGAAGGCCTGTGTGAAGTTTTCCCCCCAGGATCAGGGCTATTTCCAAAGTGTCTTGTAGCTGTGGAGGGAAAGGGGACATTCTACCTGTCTTGCACTCTCCTTTGCATTTCAAAGAGGCAAGTATCTCAATATTTAGACCAGCAGTTGGCAAACTATGGCCCACGGGCCAAATCCAGCCCACTGCCTGTTTTTGTACAGCCTAGGAGCTAAGAATGGTTTTTACATTTTTATATGGTTGAAAAAAAATCAAAAGAAGAATAAGATTTTTTGACACAGGAAAATCATATGAAATTCAAATTCCAGTGTCCCTACATAAACTCGAATTGGAACACAGCCTGCTCACTCCTTTATGTATTGTCTGTGGCTGCTTACACACTACAATGGCAGAGTTGAGCAGTTGCAACAGAAAAGCCTAAAATATTTACTATCTGGCCCCTTGTGGAAAAAAGTTGACCTGGTTAAGCCCTGCACAGCGGGGAGGTCCCCAGGGACACTAACCCTCTGCCAGTAAGCCTCACCCTCAGCCCATCTTCTGCAATGGTGCCATCTACACCTGCATTTCCCAACCTGTGCTCCAAGACATGGGATTAGAAAAAAGAAGAGAAAAGTCTCTACAGTCAAATAAATTAAATCCTGTTTTTCTTAAAGGATAAAATTATTTTATTACTGCAAATGTTTTCAGCTCTTTATGCACTGTGACCATCCACATTGGGGATATATATTTTGGCATCTGCCAAACTTATTTTACCACTCAACAAATTTTTAAATAAATATTTATTATCTCAAAATCTGCCATGCAACACGATTTTATTTATTTACTTTTTTGATGGAGTTGTGCTCTTTTTGCCCAGGCTACAGTGGAATGGCATGATCTCGGCTCACTGAAACCTCCACCTCCTGATTCCAAGTAATTCTCCTGCCTCAGCCTCCCAAGTAGCTAGGATTACAGGTGCGTGCCACCATGCTCAGCTAACTTTGTTTTTGTTTGTTTGTTTGTTTTGTTTTTTGTTTTAGTAGAGACAGAGTTTCACCATGTTGGCTAGGCTGGTCTCGAACTCCTGATCTTGTAATCTGCCCACTCGGCCTCCCAAAGTGCTGGGATTACAGGTGTGAGCCACGGCACCCAGCCACAACACAGTTTTATCAGTGCTACTCTAGAGCTTTACCAGATATCAGGAAATTCTCTCCTAATATGGGGGAAAATAAATACTTCTTCTTAGTGAAGCACCCTTGGCTCACTCCATTGCCCAAGTTGGAGTGCATTGGCACCATCATGTCTTACTGCAGCATCAAAAGCCTGGAGTTGAGGAATCCTCCTGCTTCAGCTTCCCAAGTAGCTGGGACTACAGGTGTGTGCCACCATACCCAGCTATATTTTTTTTTGGTAGAGGCAGCGTCTCACTGTGGCCCAGGCTGGGCCCTGTTCATTTAGTGCCTCTTTGGTGATGGGAATTTGATGTGGCAATGGCTCATGCGGCCCCTTCCCTCACTGCAGGCCCACTCACTCTTTCACTCCCCCATCTGTCCCATTTCCCCCAACATTTCCCCCTCCCAGACATGGGAAGGCAGGAATTTTCAAGCCACCAGTTATAACCCAACAGTGGGTCACAGAATCAATTTAGAGGGTCAGAAACCAGCAATTTAAAAAAATTAAAATGTAATAGCCTATAAAATACCAGAGTGTATCTCAATAGTACTCGCTGAAATTTTTGTATGGGTTCTGGATCATGGCATGAAAATATATTTCTTACTTTTGGTTATGGTCAAAAACATTTGAAAGCCAACGTGCTAAGATGCCAACAAAATACAATAGCATAGCAAAGCTTTGTAGGTAAGAGTTGTTCAGCAAAAGTGTTATGTCTGTCTCGCTGTTCATTCTCTTGTGTTTCATCCCAGTGTGTGCATGTTAAATTGCAAACACAGGGACTCAAGGACCGTGCCTTTTGATTGACCTCTGTATCTTCCACTCGTCACTGGCTGTGGGACTCCCTTCCCTCCAGAGGCTGCATAAATATTTGATGCTGATAATGAAGTGGAATTTACAGTTAATAGCATCAGTTCTCCAGCCTAAGTTTTCTATCCCACATCCCACTTCTGCGTGGTGTCCCAGAGTTTTCTCTACATACAACCTATTATGACCCTAGAAGCAGTGCTTTCCTTTTCTTCCACAGAAAATATACACACATGGCAACAACCTCTTCCTACACTGTAGCTTTCCAGCCTCAACTCCATCCTCTCTTGCCAGACAACCTCTGCTGCAGCCACTGTCTTCAGAAATCTTCCATGCCTCTGTAGGCACTGTGGGTCCCTCTGCTTCATAGCTTCTCCCTCCAGCCTTTTCTCCTGCTGAAATCCCTTGTACTGGTAAAACCTGAGTCACAAAGACCTTCTCTCTACAAAGCCTTTTCCTATGGCCCAATACACAGAGTTAGTTGAATCCTTTGTCATGACCATGCAGGACTTGGTGCCTGCATCTGTACAGCAATGATGACACTAAATTGTAAGCCCAGGGCAAGGACTGTGTTTTATTCATCTTGGAATCATCCATGTCTGGCATGGCAGGACACGAAGTATTCCCCATAGTATTTTAAGTGTGAATGAAAGAGAAGAGACAGTATAAAATATTAGAGAGTGCAAAGGTTTACTTATGAAAGAGACCATAGCACTGCCTTGCCCCACCTCCAACTCCTCCCGAGCACCCAGGACAAAGCTTGTTCAGCGTGTTGCCAAATCCTTCGACCTGTTCATGGGGTGGATGAGTGGAGATCAGCATGACTTCTATGTATCTCAAGTCGAGAACTGGGCTGACCCTCCTGAGATTTATAGTTAGGCCATTTCACAAACAAGGAAGGACTTTTAATTGCTTGTGGAGCTCTAATGTGATCCACAAGTCCAATATAGCGAGCAGTGGATGATTAATAACTTGTGGAATTAGCCCAAATGTGAGCTTTATAACAGCTGTGAATATTGGGAACTACAGAATTAAGAGGTTTTTTTTTTCCTGAATTTCCGGCAAGCTTTTCTTTTTAGATCTCTCTCTTTCATACTCTCCTCTCTATCCACCCACCACCCCAACCTGAGAACCTCTTTGCCTTTGTTTACCCCCAGAGGTAGAACACCAGCACCAAACAGGATGGCCTGCAGCTCCCCAACCCTGCCTGGGTGGCAGCAGTGGTTCATTCCCCTGTTCATCAGAGCAGTGCTTTTCCCAGAGGTTGCCCAGTGCACCCGAGGCTGAATGAGAGTCCACAGTGAGCTTCTTTACCTCAGCCACAAAGAAGATGCTGAAGATTGAAAAGCGGTGAAAGCAACTTGTTGGATGCTAACAGGAAATCCATGAGAACTGTAGAAACACTTACCTTAGTGGGGTCATATAAACCTCAGAGTAGAGGAGAAGAAATATGAACCCCAGAACTGTCCTGGCCCTCTGCTGGATATAAAAGGTACATCATTTGTAACCTTTACTGTCTTTGGGTTCCTAGGAAGCAGAAGTGAGATTATTAAAATTAATTGTGGGCTGGGCACAGTGGCTCATGTCTGTAATACTGGCACTTTCGGAGGCCAAGGCGGGTGGATCACCTGAGGTCAGGAGTTCAAGACCAGCCTGGCCAATGTGGCGAAACCCTGTCTCTACTAAAAATACAAAAATTAGCCGGGCATGATGGCGGGTGCCTGTTGTCCCAGCTACTCAAGGAGGCTGAGGCAGGAGAATCACTTGAATCTGGGAGACGGAGGTTGCAGTGAGCCGAGATCACGCCACTGCACCCTGGCCTGGGTGACAGAGTGAGACTCCATCTCAAAAAAATTAATTAATTAAATTAAATTAATTGTGAGGCTGCCAGTACTAGGCACAGAGATCAAAAAGGTACCAAAGAGAAGATCATCATCTTCCTTGATGGAAGCTGACAATGAATTCATTTCAATTTTACTAAGCAATCCACTGTGCCAGGAACTGTACTAAGCTGTGAGGCTCTGACAGCTAAATACTGGTTGTTACAGGAACGTCAAAGACAGTAACTCTAATGCTTATCGTTTTCCTTCCAAAACATGCTTCTACCTGATGACCATTTATTAATAATTCAAGACACTACTGCACCTCGCGGTCAAAGCCAGAGTTGGTGTTGCCTGCATCACCTTCTTGGATCCCACATCCCTTATCCAGTCAGCAAAACCTGAAGACTTCACCCCCTAGATATTTTAAAGTCCTACCCTCATCAGTAGCACCTCCTTGCTCCTTTGCATGAGCAGCCAGCCCTTAGGTGACCTAGCCTGTGCCTAACTCTCCAGCCTTGGCTCTCTCATGTCCTCCTACTCTGCACCCCATGCTTGGGGTTCTGCACTGGATCAGCAAACATAACCAGGAGGCAAATAACAAGCTGGGGACAGTATCTGTAGCACACATGAAATTCCAACAGTTAGCATATAACAAGCTACTACAGATCAATAAGAAAAACATAAGCCGTTCAAAAAGGATGAAAGCTATAAATAGGCATTTAAAAAAGAAAAATATAAGACATGGGAGGGAAATAAATATAAGAAAAAAGGCTCAACCTCAATAGTAACAAAAGAAATACAAATCAAAACAAGGGCATGACATTTTCTGCTTGTGTTAGTGAAATAAGGGAGGAATTAAGATCTCTCCTATGAGCTATGAAGTACAAATCGGCAAATAATTTCTCATGAGAAACATCGCTGTATGAAAAAATAAAAGTCTTTAGAAAATCTGCATAACATTGACTAAGCAGTTCCACTGATATAAACTTATCCTAAGAAAATAAGTGGTGAATTGGGAAAATTTTTCAACTTGGAGATGTATAACAAAAATTAGCCGGGCATGGTGGTGGATGCCTGTTGTCCCAGCTACTCAGGAAGGCTGAGGCAGGAGAATCGCTTGAATCTGGGAGGATTTTAATGGTAAATTAATGGAAATAATCCAAAGTTCCAACATAAAGTGTTTGTTAAGTAAATTCTATATGACAAACTCTGCAGCTATTTAAAAGGGAAGTGTGGAAACATAATTGTTGACATGAGACCAGTGGTTATTGGTAAGTTTTAAGAGAAAACAGTTTATACAAATTCATGTACAGTATTTTATTTAAGCAATTTTTGTATGCATAAAATGTCAGGAAGAGTACCTATCAAACTGTAAATAATGGTTATATCTAGAATAAACTTACTGGTGAGGAAATTTGGGGGAATTCTATCTACATTTTTCTATCTTTGAACAATAAAATGATTTATGTTTATGATAAAAATTGGTTTAAAAAATGACTCAAACAAGATTGCCAAACTTAGAGCTATTATTCAATGCAAAGCCTTGAGCAATTTAATTTTTAAAATAAAGTCAACAGTTTAATCCAGAAGATATTCATTCATTTTCTAAGAGTCAGGCATGGTTGTGTGCTGAGGTGAGCTGTACTTAAATGGTAATTCACACGGTTGCTTAAGTAAATCTTGTCAAATTTCAGTTTATGAAAATGTGCCTTGATCTATGAATTTTGATGATTATGCCAAAGCTATTTTGGTGTAGGTTGTTAGGTAATATAAATAAAATATAATTAAAAATAAAATGACACATTTACAGGAGTATACACATCTGTCAAAACTCATCTAACTGCACATTTAAGATCTGTGCATTTTGCTGTATGTAACCATATCTCGAAAATGTGAAGGAAGACAAAAACATTTAAAAATCTTACTTTTTAATCTTAAATTTTTAATGAATCTCTAAGGCTACTGTATTGAATCAATTAAAAACCAAAACAGGCAGACCTCCACTTCTGACCATGATGGAGTCGTTGGTTTCAGACAGACCTTCCACTGAAAATAACTATAAAAGCTGGGTATAAAAACAAAACAAGAATAAGTACAACCATTTGAAGCCATCAGCAAGATACCAAGGAAGCTAAGTTTCCCCGAGAATCTGGAGTTTCAAAAGACAAAGTGAAGATCCTGTAGAAAAGAAAAACATATCAAGGTGAGCCAGACTTTCTGTGTTCAAATATCTCTCAATGCATTTTCTGCCCCTAAGTTGTGCTGGCATCAGATTACATAAGAAGAGAGAAAGAAGAAAACAGCTGCTGAGAAGATAGAATCTAAGTAGAAATTTTGATTTTGTGAAGTGCTACAGAGAAAAATAAATGAGTTGAGGATATGCAAAGGAGAAGCATAGCATTATTACCCTGCTTCATAGAATCCCTCATTGTTACGGTTTGAGTGTTCCCTCCAAAACTCAAGTTGAAATTTCATTGCCATTTTGACAGAAGTAAGAAGTGGGACCTTTAAGAGGTGATTAGGGGCCAGGTGTGGTGGCTCACGCCTATAATCCCAGCACTTTGGGAGACCAAGGCGGGCAGATCAACTGAGGTCAGGAGTTAGAGACCAGCCTGGCCAATATGATGAAACCCCGTGTCTACTAAAAATACAAAATTTAGCCAGGTGTGGTGGTGCGTGTGTGTAATCCCAGCTACTCAGGAGGCTGAAGCAGGAGAATCCGTTGAATCTGGGAGGTGGAGGATGCAGTGAGCTGTCATCATCTCGCTACTGCACTCCAGCCTGGGCGACAGCAAGACTGTCTCAAAAAAAAAAAAAAAAAAGTGATTAGGTTATGAGGCTCCTCCCTTGTGAATGGATTAATGCCTAATGTCATTATTGTAGAAGTGGGTGAGTTATCAGGAGTTCAGCCCCTTTTTCTTCTCTGTATCATGTGCTTGCTTGCCCTTTCACCCTTCCACCATGGGATAACACACAGAGATCCTCGCTGGTTGCCGGCACTGTGCTTTTGGACTTCCTAGCCTCCAGAACAATGAGACAAATGGATCTCTTCTCTTTATACATTATCCAGTCTGAAGTATTCTGCTATAGCAACGGAAAACAGACTATGACACCCATGTTGTTTGAGTTATCTGTCTTTACTCTCACTGTATGTGAGCAGAGCTAAAATTAAATGGAAGCTTTCATCTAAGCTACAAAATCTTAGTGATATGAAGGATTCTGTTAATCTTTTAGTTCAGTTATTCCCAAACTCCACTGATTCATGGACCCTGCACGAGTCATCACCAAGTCCATGAGAGAGGCCTGGTGTAGCAAACGTTTAACAAGTGCTGCCTGACGATTCTTATTTTCAGGGAAGTTTGGAGTACAGTGATCTAGGGCAATGATTCTCAGAGAACTGGAGCTTGCATAGCAACATGAATATAACTTGAGGTGCTTGCTAAAAAATAGAGATTCTTGAGCTTTACTCTGAGTGTCTCAGTTTGTAAATTACCAGAGGTGATTGTTGTGTGCAGGTAGGTGTTGACTCCAGGTTCAGCTCACCTCTCCCAGTCTCCATCCAGTGATTGTCCAGCCCACTCATGACTATTTCCAGAGAGGGGACTTTCAGGCCCCTTTCCCTGCCTGTGGAGGTCACTACTTGAATATTATTGTAAACCTCTGTCAAATATTGTCTCCATAAATTTAGGAACGTGTATGCCTCTCACATCCAGTATTAAGACACAAGAATCAGACTTTTAAACTCAATTTTGTATGATATCATTCTAACAGAAGATTGTTCCCACTCATTTTGTCAGAAAAAAATGCATTTTTGGCTAATCTCTTGTGACAGCTATGTTTACAGGTCCTTTCAGGGGTGAATGGAATTTGTAGATCCATCTGAAGACCACCATTTTGCTTCTCAAAGACTCCAAGTGATAAGTCGTTGCTCTATTAGGAAAAAATCTTTTTTTCCTTCCAGAGAGGAGAATTAAAAGACATCCAGAGTCAACCTGACAGTGCAGAACATGAGATCTAGCATTCATAAACACCTCCACAGTCTCACAGAGAAGAGGAGGGAAAGGCAGCTGTCAATAAGAACATGGACACATTTATTTGGCTCCCAAGGCACGTGTGCAATGTAGGATTTTAACTTTTCCCATGGATAGCTGGTGTTGATGAAGAGAAGAAACCTAACTCGAGTCAATAAAGTTCAGATCATAAACATCCACGAGCGTAAGGGAAAGCATGTACAATCATGATGCAATTCCCTTACACTCTGCTTCCACTGTTTGCTAATGAGCAATTTTATTTCTCTGAGCCTCACTTTCCTCATCTGTAAGATGGGACTAGTCACACCTTCCTTATTGTCCAGAGTAAATGGGAGAGTAAATGAAAACTGCCTAGCCCATGCATGGCATTCAATCTACAGTAGATATTTTTTAGTTATTAATAATGTCCTTACCAGGTCATTTTCAGATGCTCCTGAGTTAGAGTCAATCAGGAATTTCTTTAATTGCTCCAAAAGGACACAGCATTGTCAGCCTCTTGGCTAATCCATATTAATGTGATAAATTGGTTCTGGCAAGTGGGCTTCTAGCTTGTCTTCCCTTGTGTCCCAGTCCTTGGTTTGCTTCCCATCTCTCCATGTTTCTGTAGGTACTCCAGAAGTGAGGTCCTATTGGTTCCTGCCCTCCCCCTGTCATCCCTATCCTTCTAGATGCTTAATTCCAGACCACAAGGCTGGGCTCTGACTACCTGTTGTTGATGGTTCACTTTGCCCACCAGGGGACCTCAAGGGTTTCTGCATACCTTGTGTCACCCCTGAGAAGACAACAAACCAGTGAGCAACACGTTCAGAGGGTGGAACTTCCCATGGAAGGCAAAGTGTTGACTATTTTGCTTTCACAGAATATTTTTTGGGGAATCTCCTCTTTTGGTCCCCGGTCTTTTGAGATATCTCTTAGGTCATTCTCTCTTTATTGGGTTACTTCTCTTTATCCTCTCCCAAGCATGAGTGCAGAAAGTGGGCCCAGCATTTCCCCAAACTGGAGACATTCCCTTAAACCCAGAAAGGCTTCAAAGAACCAAGAAAAGGTACAGGAGAGAAAAGATACAGCGCATGAAACACACCAGCACCTAAAGTCAGGCTTCTTTAAAACTCCACTCCCTCGGGCTCTTCTTTGGACCCATGATCTGTGGCACCTTGCTGGAGATCTAGTAGCTCTCCTGGGAACACCCCTGACTCTGACTGCCTGCCTAGATTTATAAATTTTACTTGCTATAGGGGCTCCCTACCTTAACCACACCCCTTCTGATGTCTATATACCACAGCTGGTCCTTCTAGCTTTGAAAGCTCCCAACACTAGCATTAGAGAGACAAATGTTGGTTTTGCCATATGTCCCAGCTATTATGAATAGCTTCTCACTAACATGAGAAGTTATGTGCTCACTTGCATCTGGCTCTGCTTATGATGGGGAAGAATTCAATGGGCTTAGAGGATGGAGTCTATAATTCTATTCCCCAAACCACTTTACTGGAGAATTCTAGGCTATTTAAAATCTCCACTGAATATTCTTGAAGAGAGGGAGAAAAAGAAGAAGGAAAACCCTTATCTACTCTGATTTTGCATCTTTGAGTCTGACTCACCCCTGCAATATACTAAAGTCAAGCAACAAAGGGAAACCTTTAGCTAATCCCCTGAATCATCTGTTCTAACACCAACCAGCTCCTGACCTCAGTGTTGGACCCCATTCCCTGACCCTTATCTAGTGTATGAATGTGACTTCTTAGTCACGGTGTCTAGCCTCCTCCAAGGACTTGGGTTTGGGCTACCTGTGGGTTCTTTCCCTGCTAGACCTTTCTATTTTTTAGCTTTAAAAACATTTTTCTAATTATGATGAAATATACATAACAGAAAATGTAACATTTTAGCCATTTTAAGTGTAGAGTTTAGTGGCATTAAGTACACTCACATTGTTGTGCAACCATAACCAACATATCTCTAAAACATTTTCATCTTCCCCAAACTCCGTATAACCATTAAGCAATAACTCTCTGTTCCCCCTTCCCCCCAAGCCCCTGGAAACCACCATTCTACTTTGTGTCTTTATGAATTTGAATGCTCTAAGTACTTCATGTTAGTGGAATCATACACGATGTAGCCTTTTATGTCTGGCTGCTTTCACTTGGCATAATGTTGTCAAGGTCCAGCCATGTTATAACAGATGTCAGCATTTTGTTCCTTCTTATAGCTGAATTATATTCCATTGTATGGATATGCCACATTTTGCTTTTTCATTCATGCATCAATGAACACTTGATTTGTTTGTATCTTTTGGCTAAGGTAAATAATGCTGCTATGAACATCGGTATATAAGTATCTCTTCAAGATCTTGCTTTCAATTCTTTCAGTTCTGGTATATCCCAGAGTGGAATTACTAGATCACATGGTGATTCTGTTTTAATTTTTAGAGGTTCCACCATATTGTTTTCTGTAATAGCTGCACCATTTTACATTCCCACCAACAGTACTCAAGGGTTCCAATCTCTCCACATGCTTGCCCACATCTGTTATTTTCTGTGTGTGTGTTCCTTTTTAATAGTGGCCATCCTAGTAAGTATAAGGTGGCATTTTACCATCATTCTGCTGTGCTTCTTGACTAGCTCACCCACTGTCAGCCCTTCTTGACTACCCAGCCCCAGGAGGCAGCCTGCCATGCTAAAGTCTTGTCTGGACCTATAGCAGGAGGACGATAGTTGTTAGAACTCCTAATAGCTCCCTGATACTGTCATTTGTTGAGCCAAATTGTTTCTTAAATCTAAGATATATAATATTTGACACACACAGTTAAGGCACAGACCTGTGAGGATGGAGTGATCAAACAAGATGACTTACTAAGTGTTAGATTTCTGTGAATGAGCACCATCTCCAATTCTCCATTGCAAACTAAAGAAGTCGTCTCTCAGGAGGTTATGCAGCTGTAGGGCTCTTTATGTTTCATGTAACATGTCAGTAGAATAACCATAACGATGGACTAGAACAATAGTGAGTAAATGAAAAAGGTAGACTGGCAGAGTGGGGTTCATGTTGGCAGAGGGATGACAGGGACTGAGAATTAAAACAGAAACCACAATTTTCAAAACATAAACCTCACTTACAAAGCAGGCCAATTTCTCCCGACCACACCATAATGGGCATCACAGACAATCTAAGTTCAAACCTTGAAACACCAGCTCTTTCTGGCCCATTTGTTCCCAGATAAGACCATAGAGAAATTGAACTGTCAGTAACTCCACACAGACTTGTGAACCCCAAAGATAAGACCACTCACCTTTCTAGAAACTCTCCAGTTTACAGAATCTGATGAAATCTTGTCAACACCATCTTGTGACTAACTCCAGCCCCCAAAGCTTTATTGGGTGCCCTTTCCTTAATCCTCGCTTTTGAGATGCCTCAAACTTCCCCACAGCGTGCAGTTTCCCATTAATCAGCCTAACTTTGTTGACTACAGGTGTGTTCCAGCTGGTCTTAGGCTACAGGACATTGAAGAACATTAAATTACATGCAATGCCTAAAGCTAGTTGTCTGCAACTTCATGACTCTGTAAATGATCAAAGCCTCTCTTTCTGGCCACCTCTCAATTTCCCCCTAGCTCTCACCTTCTCCATCCTCTTCCTCCAAGCTCCTGAAATGCCACACTGGACAGCCGGTACTCATACTTTTATTTATGCAGGCTTCTTACAAAAATGAATAATTAACATCATGAGAAAATTCTCAGGCTGGCCTGAGAATAAAGCAATCAAGACCACATTAAAATTATGTCTTTTTTTCCCAAGACTCATTAAGGAACTGTGAGAAAATCAGTACACCAACCTGTTGTGAAATCCCAGTGTAATGTTTAACTAATTTTCTGCCTTTGAGCAATATCCCCGCCATTAGCTTTCTTTTTTCCTTACTGGCAGTTTTACTTAATTTCTTTAAGGTGACATAATGAAAGAGTGAAAAGAACATGTACCCTGGGTTCTACAGCCACCCCCTACAGCTCCACTTTCTGACTCATGGCCAGGAAAGTGCTGATTCTGTTTTTCCAAGTCCAAGGGGAGGTGGGTACCTCTTCTGTCCACCCCTACTGCTTCCCCAAATAATTCTCCCTTCTGGACTTTGCTTAATTTACTGGGGAGAGTGACTGATCCTTCCTGGCAGCCTAGGGTAGAGCCTAAACCCCTTATTCATACCTTCCCGCTTCTCTCCCATCCACATTGTTGTTTTGAAAGCAGTTTTGTTCCCTTGTCCTCCCTTGCTTCTGGTGGAATTGATGGGTGTACAGGAGGCAAACCAGTCCCTTCATGGCAAATTTCAACCAAGTCAGAGAGAAACTTGGCCCTGCAACGCGTAAGCTCAGGAGCTGTTGGTGGCCTTCCCAACCAAAAATGAGGCAAGACAATCCAAAGCTAAAGGAAAGATGAAGTAGAGGCTCAGAGGCAAATAGAAAGGACACCCTTCCTGGGCTCTTTACTGTGTCCCCGGTCCAGTCCTGTGCCTTCCCTAGGTCCTGCAGTCTCTGTTCTTGGAATCCATGAGTCTCTGCAGTGCCCCTCCACTGCATTTGCTCAAGTGGGCTCCCATGGCTTTCTGTAACTTACAACCAGAAGAGCCTGAGAAAGGCACCAGGCTTCTGTAGCTCCATTTCATGACCCAGGAGAGCCTCACTCCCTATAAAAGGTGAGCGTCTTCGCCGACCCCAGTAACTGCACCAACCCCCTTGGGAAGCCATCCCTACTGCCTAAACTAAGCTAGCCTATCTTGGCTCTGTGCTCCCTGCCTCTCCTGTCAGGCTTCTGCCATGGCCCTTAGCCCTTCAGCCTGAGGCCACTCACGAGCCTAAGAGATCCCACTGGCAGGCAAGGACTGGGTCACAACCACTCCAGGCCCCTCCATCCTTATCATTGTTGCCACGTGTACTGGGGTACACATGCTGCCAGCTTGCTTGCTCAGGTTCATAAGAGGTTGCTTCTTTATTAGGAATTTTCCATTCTTCCTGTGCATAATGTGCAGGGCAGTTACACTTCAAACTCACCAGTTAGTAATATCTCTGTTTCTGTGGGTTAGAGTCTTCTTTTGGGGGTGGCCAGGCTGCTTGTGTATCAATGCTTGATCTTCCAGATCTCCCTACCCCTTCATTTTCAAGATGACCTCTGGGTGTGGGGAAATCGGGGAGTTCAGGGAAGTGAGGAGGAATGGCCTCTAACTCTACTTATTTGATTCCTGTAGTTCTTTGGCGTCCTGGAAAGGACTACACGTGGATGGCCCCTACACCATGCTGGCCTCTGGAGCTGAAATCTGTAGCTGGCGCATTTGCAGTTGATTTCTGGGCTCCATCTCAGCGGTGTAGCCCTCCCCGCTGTTTTGGCCCCAACCAGGTCCTTGCTGCCACCCCGACCTGGGTACTCAGCCCTCCCCCTATAGGTATGGGATCTCTTTCCCTCTGGAATAGCAAATCTCATCAGCCACATCCTCAATAAATTCTGCTTCTTCTACAGACTGTGTATACGTCTTGGGAGTGCTAACCCAGGCTCCCTGCCACATCTGCTGTACCACACTGTCTACTGTGCTGTAGACACCCCTCCCAGGGTCCCAAACTCCACAGTTTTTTTTTTTTTTTTTTTTTGAGATGGAGTCTCTCTCTGTCGCCCAGGGCACCCCACCCTGGGTCCCAAACACCACACTTTTCACTCGGCTGCAGGCATCACTCTTAGGATCCCAAACAGGAAATCCCTCTGCTCCTGGCTACCCTCTCAATATTTCTAACACCTGGGAGCCTTGGTTTGGGGCTGAAAGGTGGTGTCATATATCTCTGACTGTGTGTTCACCTCTCTGATCCTCTTCTCTCCCTCCACTTTGCTGCCTCAAAAGGGACATGCTTCCCTCTCCCATTTTATTTGACCTGAAACCCTCTTAGGTCATTCCCTTCCCCTTACCTAGGCCAGTGCATCTTCAGACCTAGGAGCCCAAGGCAAAGCCTCTATGGAAGGAGTTATGTGCTGAATCCTCCAGTTTCAATCAACATGAAAGTTGCAGAACAATTAAGAGTAGGGACCGGCCAGGCACGGTGGCTCATGCCTGTAATCCCAGCACTTTGGGAGACCAAGGTGGGCAGATCACCTGAGGTCAGGAGTTAGAGACCAGCCTGACCAATATGATGAAACTCTGTCTCTACTAAAAATACAAAAATTAGCTGGGCGTGGTGGCGCGCATGTGTAATCCCAGCTACTCAGGAGGCTGAGGCAGGAGAATTGCTTGAACCCAGGAGACGGAGGTTGCAGTGAGCCAAGATCATGCCATTGCACTCCAGCCTGGGCAACAAGAGCGAAACTCCGTCTCAAAAAAAAAAAAAAAAGGTGTAGGGACCACCAAAAGTGAAAATATATTGATCTAACAGCCCCCAAATATACCTATTAAGCATATATTGAAAGCCTAGTATGTCTCTGGAGCTTTATATATTTTATAGTTAACAAATATTATATTTTATATCATATTATATATTTTATATGTTATATTTTATGGCTGGCCAATCTAGCAAGTATCATTAGCATCATTTTGTAGATAAGGAAACTAAGACCAGACAAGTTAAACTGCAAGTGTGTGAAGGCAGGATTCAGATTTCAATATGTATAATTCCCAAGTTTTGCTCATCACAGCACACCATCTTCTGGGCATCTGTTACCCTCATCCAGCCCTAGTTGCCATACGGAACATGCTCTCCTAGTGTTAACTGAACAATCAGATGAGGAAAGAATGAGTGAGGGAATTTCCACCAAAAAACCCAAAGATTTCTTGGTATATCCAAAGGACAGTAGAGATAAATAAAAATTTCACTGTGATTTTTTTTTTTTTTTTTTTTTTTTTTTGGTAAAAAGTGTTATTCTATTATGCTTTGCAGCTAACAATCAAAGCACTTTTGTGTAATATCTCATCTGGCCATTGTAAGGATCAAGTGAGGCAGAGGAAAGGGCAGATATTATAAAGCCCAATTTACAATTGGAGAAATGGAGGTTCAGAATGCATCAAGATGCACACAGCAATACGACTGGTAAGTAATCTTCTAATTACCTCTCTCTTCACCTACGTATGACATGGCACTTTATCATTATTGAATTATTGATTGATGCAAAAAAACTTGTAAGATTTAGATCTATTAACACGGTGACAATCCCATTTATGTGGGGAATGCTTACCCAGAATGCCCAACAATGCTGAACACAGACGAGAAAGGAAATGTAGGTGAAATAAATAAAGCGTCTTGAGGGTCAAAATAGATGCCACAGTAAAACCCCGAGAGGTTCCTTAATAGGAGAGTCCCTTGAGCTTTCATTCAAAACCTATTTTCTCTTTTTTTAAAAGTCAATTATAATTTCTTTGGTTTTTAGCCTTTAGCAGATTAAAGATAGCAAATGGGAGCAGGGAGGCATGCATGTTATCTACAAGAAGACAGTGAGGGAGGAGACAGGAAGAATATAAAAAGCATGCACAAGAACTACGAACGTGTAACAATCTAGAGCCAGTCAGTGAAGAGAAACAACCACTTACACCTAAATGAACTCCAGCCTGTCCTCCCTTGCAGATATTGCAGAGGACAGAGCAAAAGTAGATTGGGAAATTTGATCTTGCTTCTACTTTAACCCTTTGTTCTTTTTGAATGGAATGGTTAAGAACTTTATCAGATTCCAATTACTACTGTAACAAATTACAACAAACTTAGTATCTTCAAGAAACACAAACTTATTATCTTGTAGTTCTGGAGGTTAGAAACACAAAATGGGATCTGCAGGCTAAAATCAAGGTGTGGGCAGAGCTGTACTCCTTTTGGAGGCTCTGGGAGACAATCCATCTCCTTGCTTTTCCAGCTTTCAGAGGCTGCCTTCATTCCCAGCACATACTCACTTCCTCTCATTGCTCCAACCCCTGTTTTCATGATCAGGTCTCCTACTCTTTCTTTGAGCTTTCTGCCTTATGATTATATAGATCCTTATGATTATATAGGGCCTATCCAGAGAGTCCAGGATAATCTCCCATTTCAATATCTGTACCATTCTAAACAGCTGCACAATCTCTTTGGTTATGTAAAGTACTATATTCACAGATTCCAGGATTAGGACACAAACATCTCTGGAGGGTGATTATACAGGCTACCACATTAACAAGTGAATTTCATAAACAAAGAAATTTCATAACTAATGTCACCACTTTACTGTCTAGAATCACTGCTCCTCAGCAGGGGAAATGGAGGCAGCCCACACAGGTGAAAATCCACCTGTTCTTCTCTGAATGGCCAAGATGTGGTAGTCAGCAGATTTTGCAAAAGGCAAAAAGAGGAACACAAGCTTATACAAAAGTGTATATTCAAACATGTAAAGTAAATGTGCAAGGGAACTTTGGTTTTATTCTCACAAACTGGAAAGAAGAAATGAAAGCCAGTACATGGTATCTGGCTTGAAGAGAGGAAACCAGGCCCGGGCTGGGGTTTCCCACACATCATCTCATGCCAGCAGCCCAGCGCAGGGACTGATGTTCACTCCAATGACCTTGCTCAAGAGGAAGAGCTTGTATCATGATGCTAGTACAAAAACAGGTGTCCCCAAGGTTTTCATGCAATATCTCAATCTAAGTGGCTAAAATTAAAGAGGAAAACTTCATTTCACAGAATTTTCACATATGTGGAATTCAGAGTAAAAACTTGAGAAAAGTAAGAGCTTCCAGACCAGGGGTCTTTGGGCCTGAGATCCATGAAAATAAACAAGTTAGTTTCAGGGGTCTATGATTTTTTTAAATTCATGTGTAAATTTTAGTGTACTTGCATTAGCTCCTTTTTTTTTTTTTTTCTGGAAAGAGGATTCATAGCTTTCATCAGATTCTCAAAGGGGTCTGTGACACCGTAAAATATAAGATTCTTTTTTGGATTATCTTGAGACAGGGTCTCACTGTCACCCAGGCTGGAGTGCAGTGGTGTGATTATGGCTCCCTGCAGCCTTGACCTCCCAGGCTCAAGCCATCCTTCCATCTCAGCCTCCTGAGTAGCTGGGACTTACAGGCACATGCCATCCCACACCTGGCTGATTTTTAAATTTTTTGTAGAGACAGGGTCTCCCTCTGCTGCTTAGACTGGTTTCAAACTCCTGGGCTCAAGTGATCCTCCCACCTCTGCCTCCCAAAGTGCTGGGATTACAGGCGTGAACCACTACACCCAGCCTGAGATTCTTTACATAAGGTGATCAATTAGGAACAGATAAAAAAGCCTCATGTCATTAATTTCCTGATACAAGAAGTTGTTTCCTTTTATCTATGGAATATGCTTAAAGTCTATATAGGGACCAGCACATATGCAAGCGCTAGAGCCCAGCCTCAGCTACTCCTCAAAGGGCACTGTAACACAAAGAAAAGTAACTTTCTACTTTACAGGAATAGTGGGTTTGTGAGTTTCCCAACAAAGGGCTTTGCATATGGCTGCCAGCCCTGATCATGTGGGTGAATAATAACAGAAAGCAAAGCAATTTAACCATATTGAAATAAACTTATTTGCCTTATGGCATAAGTCAACAGTGAGGGCAGAAATCTTTATCAGTTTTCTTAATTTGCATGTCTACAACAGTGCCTGACTGTAGGTGATCAATAGTAGCTGATTAATAGAAAAGCATTGAATGAATTCATTAATGAAGAGATTTCTACAACCCTATGAAGACTGTGGATCCACTTAAAATAGGCTGACTTTATAATTTATTTTACCATTAATAAGAAATATGGCTGAGCCCGGTGGCCCATGCCTGTAATCCCAGCACTTTGGGAGGCTAAGGCATGTGGATCACCTGAGGTCAGGAGTTCGAGACCAGTCTGGCCAACATGGTAAAACCCCATGTCTACTAAAAATACAAAAAATTAGCCAGGCGTGGTGGTGTGTGCCTGTAATCCCAGCTACTAGGGAGGCTGAGGCAGGAGAATCACTTGAACCAGGAGGCGGAGGTTGCAGTGAGCCAATATCGTGCCACTGCACTCCAGCCTGGGTGACAGAGCAAGACTCCATCTCAAAAAAAAAAAAAAAAAAACAAGCACTATTTCCTTATATTTACATTAAAAATTCATATATGAAAGAAAATGGAAAGGAAAGGCCACTACCTGATTATTTCCATCCATAGCATATAATTTAAGACCTATGACTCCATGGACATAGAAGACCTAAGTTTCAGAGCTGACAGTGACAGGATGAAAGGTTTCTGTTTCTGTTGGTTGAGAATGAACTATTTCCCTGCATGTTGAAATTCAAGCACATTATTCTTGGGTGCCATGCCCTTACTGTCTTGTTCTTGGCATGGCCTGTATAAGCCTGCATGAATCAGTTCTACATGCACATCTTGAGGCAGCCCACCAAACAATAGGCTTTAAGTAGGTCAGTTTTAGAGTCTGAGCAATTTCTCAATCAAAGAGTGGAAGGAAAGCTTCTGAATCTGAAATTAAGATTTCTTATATCATGACCTGTAGCCATGAGGTTTTCTGACCACTCCAGGAGGGAACGCTCACAGGGTTTTTGAAGCAAGGTGCTTGCTGGTTGTTTTACCTGCTAGGTTTGCAGAGAGGCAACTTCATATGAGTCATGTTACAGGAAACACCTGGTTATATGATCCCATTGTCTGTTGGCTTGAACTCTGGGAGAGCAGAGGCACTGGAAAGGGCAGTGAGAAGGTGGTGGTTCTGGAGGAGCTAAACCACTTCTGAGTGTATTCCAGCAAAGCAGTGAATGCCAGGGTAATGGATGGTCTAGCAAATGGCCTGCAAGAGTCTGGTTATAGTAGAAGACCCAGGGATGAGGTCTGAAGGCAGAGTCACTCTGAGTCAGAGCAAACTGGGCAGGTGGAACAGGTGCTAGTGACTCTAGGTCATACCCAAGACACCAGCTAATTTTTTAGGCATTAATACAGGCATCACGAGCATTTACATTTTTTTCCAGGAGGCAGGAAGAGGCATTGAAATGATTCAAAATTCTGGTTCTATCCTATTGTGACTTCAAGCTGGGGACATTCTAACTCAGATGTCCTCAGCTGAAAAGCCAGTTGGACTCTAGCCGTGCAGACCAGTGAGGATGGAAATGATTGCAAAACCAAGATGGACAATGTTGAGATGGCCTCAACCCTGCTACTGAGATTGGCCCTTATGGAGGAGGATATTTGGTCCAGCATTCAGAGTCTAAAGGGTACAGAGAGTGAGAATTTATTTCAGGCAGATACCAATAACCCTGAAGGCCCGGTCCAGCAGGCAGGGCATACCTGAGATGCAGGCAACAGGTAACATGCAAAGTCAGGTGCACAGTGGGATGTGGTTTGAGAGATTAGTGCCCCTCCCCAGTGAGATTTCCACAGCCATCTGTGGGATGGTGGACTGATGTCATTCTAGCTCCTTAGGAAGGGGCAAGAGCTCACTGGAGGCAGGGGCCTGGTGTGTAAGAGTACTGGGTGGGAATCAGATCAGACAAGGACCAGGAGAGATTGGCAGGGGGCTGAAGGGTCAGGCCTAGAGACTGAGCCAGCAGGCAGCACAGAGGGCTCATGGCACCAGGGCTTACCCCAAGCACAAAACCCTGAGATGGATTAGTCCCTAATTTCAGACCTCTCTAGCTGTGGATAGCTGACATATTTTCTTTCTCTGGGGTAAATTAGATCAGGACCTGGGAGGACTGTATTTTCTGGGAGAAGCCCTGGAATACAAGATTTGATATACTTTTTTTTTTTTTTTGAGACGGAGTCTCGCGCTGTGTCATCCAGGCTGGAGTGCAGTGGCGCCATCTCGGCTCACTGCAAGCTCCGCCTCCCAGGTTCACGCCATTCTCCTGCCTCAGCCTCCGAGTGGCTGGGACTACAGGCGCCCGCCACCACGCCCGGCTAGTTTTTTGTATTTTTAGTAGAGACGGGGTTTCACCATGTTAGCCAGGATGGTCTCGATCTCCTGACCTCGCGATCCACCCGCCTCGGCCTCCCAAAGTGCTGGGATTACAGGCTTGAGCCACCGCGCCCGGCCAAGATTTGATATACTTAAAGGGAGCTCACATTCCCTTCAATGTGGAGCAACTCACCTGGGAATGTCTGAGTTGGCCTCAAAGTCTCAGCCAAATCCAGACCTGTCTAAGGAATGCGGAAGCTAAAACCAATTTCACCTGGACCTTTGCCCCATGGCAACATCCTTGCTCTATGAATTGCTGCCTACTTATATGGAAGTTGAAGAGAGAAGACATGTTTTAGCCAAACAAATAACACGAATGATTTTTATTATGGAATTAAATAATTATGTAGATATATTAGAGCAAAGTTATTTTATCTGGATTGCATTTTGGCCTGTGCGTCCTATTCAAAAACAACCTTTAAAAAAAAATTTACATCCTCCTGCAAAACATTTATTCAATTAAAATGTGAATGACTAGTACCATAATGGTCCCTTGAAAGCAGGATATGGGAAACAAGGGCATTTGAGGGAATGTGGAAAGAAACAACAGAAAGGATTCTGGCTTTGAAATTAGTAACCGGGCTTTCGTTCTGGGCTTTGACCCTGGCCAAGTCATCTCAAGCCCCTGGTCCTCATTTTCTGTACTGTTCTGCCTGTGTTACCTGCTTCTAACCTGATTCGGGAGTCCTGGCTCCTTCCTTGACTTCTGGAGGTATGGGTGGAATCAAGATAGATGTCTCACCTGCCAGCTCTGGGGAGAGTCTATCAACCTCATGGTTGAGGGTAGATAATAGATTATCCCAAACCCTGCTCCAAGGTGTAAATGTTAACAAGATTCTACAATCCCAGTCCCCACTCCAGTTGTGATACGTTCAACAAGCCCAGATAGATAACTTCACCTCCCTGCCCTCACTTTCCTTTCCCTGCCCCATCACCGTAACAACACACACCCCAAAACAAATGATATCGGTATTATTAGGAGACCTGAAAAGTGCAAGCCAAAAAAATATAACCTTTGCCCAATATGAAGATCCTTGTTGTTGAAGGTTTCCTGTGTTTCTTTTCTGAGTCAGGGTTCATGTTCTTTTGGGACATGCAGCAATTACTCTGATCACTAGAAAAGCCCACTGCTTTTGGACTGATGTGACCCAAATTGAAGAACCCTAATGCTCCCCAGAGCACAAGCACCAAAGAAATAATGCAGGTCGGCCAAAGCCCTTGACAACCTGCATGAGGCCAACTGGCTGACCATACTCCAACCTCCAATCTCACACCCTGTTCTGATTATCAACTGTTACGTACAAATGACCCCAACATTTAGAGGCTTAGAACAATGACCATTTTATTCTCTTTTTTATTGATGGGCTCAACTGAGCGGTTCTTCTGCTTCAAGTAGTGTCAACTGTGAGACCTGGACTCAAAAAATACTTGAAACTTCATATAATAAAAGGGAACGCAAAATGGTAGTCACTTTTCTTTTCTTTTCTTTTTTTAAGGGAACAGAGATTTATTTAATTTTGCTTCCGTTAAAGATATTGAGTTCGTTTCTTGTCTTGAATGTTACAAACAAGACAGAACTTTTGGTCCCATGAAATTCACAAATGTAATTACTTTTAAAAACTATACATTTTAGAAATATTGACTGGTGACCAACTTACACAACTTCCATGGAAAACTGCCTTACTTCAATCCTTTCTCAGAGATTGCAGACAAATAATGAAAACAAGTTTGGGGCCAGGCATGGTGACTCACGCCTGTAATCCCGGCACTTTGGGAGGCCGAAGCGAGTGGATCACCTGAGGTCAGGAGTTCGAGACCAGCCTGGTCAATGTGGTGAAACCACGTCTGTACTAAAAATACAAAAATTAGCTAGGCATGGTGGTGGGTGCCTGTAATCCCAGCTACTGGGGAGGCTGAGGCAGGAGAATCGCTTGAACCTGACAGGCAGAGGTTGCAGTGAACCAAGATTGCGCCATTGCACTCCAGCCTAGGCGACAAGAGCAAAACTCCATCTCAAAAGAAAAAAAAGAAAAGAAAACAAGTTTGCATCTGCATAATTAGCAATTGACTTCATATTTACATTTCTATTTATTTGGACCAGTAACATCTCTTTAAAATAATGATACTTCCTGATTTCTTTTATGAAAATTTTATTTTATTTTAAGTTCCGGGATACATGTACAGGATGTGCAGGTTTGTTACATATGTAAACGTGTGCCATAGTGGAGTCACTTTTAAAAGCACTCTTTGGGGCGTGAGTGGAAAAGAAAAATGCAGGCCAATTCAGACTGACCCTCTAGGCTTCAGTCCCTTAAGGTACCAAGTACAAGTCCCAGTCCTGCAGCCTCACTTCACTTTGCCAACTCTGCAATCTCCACTTACGGCAGTGTTCTTCTCCCACCTGAAATGAATTTCAAGGCTGGCAAGAAGTAATTCGTTCCAGCTAAGAGCAGTTTGGGCATCTCTGAGCTGTTGAACGAGGACCTGCTGCTGCAGGCGCAGAGACCTAGGACCCTCTGTGTCTATTCTCTCTGGCAGGCGAACATCTGTCTGGCTGCCCCTTTCTCCGCTGCTCTTCAGAGCAGCTCTGGCTTGAGGGTCTGAGCTCAGTTAGGTGACACCAGTGTTGCACTTCTCCACTCCTCTGGCCTGGGTCAGGCCTGCAGTCTTTAGGGAAATGAACTTTGTCATCTTATTACAAAAAGCAGCACAAGAGGAGGAAATTGCAAGACTTCAGACTTTACAGCCTGACAACATAACACTCTCATTTCCTGTTTTCTCTCTGCCCAGTTTCGGGACTGCGTCTCAAATCCTAACTTGATGCTCTGCCCTCAGTACATTCTTTGCTGACCTGATTCCTTGGCATTTGCATCAGGGTTTAGTTCTGAGACCCAAATTTGCTGTCTTTAATGCACTTCCTTTACATAATGCTCCTGAGAACATTTTTTAAAATCCCCATCTATTTTACCGTACTGGCATAGTATCTAACATTGCCTAATTTTTCTCTGTTTTGCTCACTTATCCCCCCATGAACATTTGAGTATCTGCCATGAGTCAGCTACATATTCTACAGTGATGGGGCTCAATAACCTGCTCTCCAGGAACCCACAGCCAATAGAGTAATCAGATGAGCACCCTAATGATGAAGTGCCTGGGGAGTGGTACAGACGGAGCAAACATGAGGGATAGGGAAGGCTTTTAAAAAGAGGAAGCCTTAAGGAAAAGGAGGCATTGTCCTGGAAGATAAGGAGAAGGAATTCCCAGGCAGGTGAAAGCTCATGCGAAGGCACTGAGGCATGAACATCTAGGCGTGTCTGGGAGCATCCAGGTAACTCGGGGTGATCGTCCACAGGGCACGTGTGAATGATTAGAAACATGCCCAGAGAGAAGAGCAGGTTCCAGATGTTGAACAGCTCTGTGAATCCTTCTGAGTAATTTGCTCTGTATCTGGAGGGCAAGGGGGAGCTTTGACGGGTTATAAGCAATAGGATGATATGACTTACTGTGTTTTAGATTCAGATTAGTATTTTTCTTTAATTTTATTTTTTAATTGTGCTCCTGGGCCTTTCTTTTTCTCTAAAAGTCTGTATTATCTTAACGAAAAGTCATTTAAGCACATATTTATAGTGGCTATTTTCCCAAATCTATAAAAGCATATTCATCCGCACTCCAACTTCCTCCCATCACCCAACCCTTCCATTGAAAGCACTTGGCAGCTGTTTGGATATGGATGTGGATTTAACATTTTGAGCTCTCGCTCTGGGCTGAGCACCAGGTAAAGCGATTTTATGATCTTCTCCCCTGTCCCCTTATTCTGTTTGTTCCCTAACTCCTGGTACAATGACATGCAATATCAGAAAGACAGACCTTTAGGCCTCATGCAGGAACTTCAAAGAAGCCAGTGATAAACTGGTCTGAGTTTACATTGTGCATTTGGGGCAGCTGAGGGGTTGATCCCTCCTACCCCTGCAGTAAATAGTCACTGTCCACTGCAGTACAGGTCAGTTCTCAGCATTGCCATTCATTTAGCCACTTCATCTCTCATATCACTCAACCACAACCACCCTAGTTTGGCCATATCATTTAAGAGTCCCATACAGTGCAGTGTTCTGCATCCTACATCTGAACCATAAAGCTGTTTTTGGCACTTTGTTCATGTTTAATTTGAAGCTTACTGGATTTTACTTGGGCTTCATCCATGCACGTATCCCCAGAGGAGATTTAACTAACATTTTTTTTAATGTAGTGGCAAACCCCCAGTAAGGCAGGAGCCTGTCTGTTATTCACAATGGCCCTCCAACCACAGGTTAGCCTGACTCATCTGAGTCTCAGCTATTTTCTTGAGGATTTTTGTCAGTTCTTATTTTCATGAGCTCCCAAGGACAAAGATTGGAAGCAAAAGAGGGAACATCTATCTGCTCAGCATTCAAAGAAAACCCCACTGGGGAAAACAGGCAAAACTGTGTGCTTCTTCTCACCTTCCAAAAACTTATAATACATGGTGATCAAATATATTTAATTTAGACAAAACATTTATATATTTTATACATGGCATATATGGTAGACAATTAATTCCCAGTATCCTGTTTCCCTTTTTTATAACCCTGATTTTTTTGTTAAACACTTTGCCAAGATCTTCCCTTGTAATGAGGAGTGGTCATATGGTGCTATTTCTCAGCATCCCTTGCAACTAAGCATGGCCAATAAAATGTAAGCAAAGTGTCAGGGGAGACTTTTGGGGGAAGCTCCTATATGTGATGGTGTGAGTTCCTGGAACATAGACATGATGACTCAAGCTCTAGCAGTCATTTTAGACCTTTAGCTCATCTTAAGGATGCAAGTCAGCTCTAAGTGTGGGACAAGAAATTAGGAGTTTAGGTCCCTAAAGACATCATGGGACTGCCATACCAGTTCTGAACTGTCTACCTCTGGACTTTTTAAATCTAAAACTGAATGAATAAATACACTTACACTTCAAGCTTGTTTATGCTGTATTTATTTTGTTTTATTCTGTTATGTGCATTCAAAATTAACTCTACACTTTGGAGGTCTAGGTAAAGGTAGTTCAATCCCACCCTGCCCCCAATTTATAGCATATGTACGTCTAAAGCCCTCCCCAAGATATTATACTTGCTAATCCCTGAGGTATATATTTGCATGGCCACTGCACCTATGCACTTGTTTCTACTTGTGTCTCCTTAGCCCTGTCATTCTCCAATCCAAACATCTCAGTTTCCTCATTGGTTTCCACAGAAATGCCATTCACAATCTGGGCAAAATATCATTTCTCCCATGCACAGCACAACAAACTTACAAATTTATATAAGACCTTCCTATTAGCTCTGGTCTTGTTGCCACCCCACCTCCCAACACTTCTCTCAACATTTCTCATTCTCTTTAGTCAAGAAGAATCTGGTGTCTCATCTGTCCCTGCTTCTCCCTTCTCTCTATCTGTTCTCCACTCTTATCCCCTTCCATGTGTCCAAATTCTTCCACCTTACATATAAAAAGCCATTCACTTGCCACGGTTCCTTTCCCCAAACCCCAAACTTTCTACCAGGTGCCCAGCAGACAAAAGAACTTCTATTTAATGTACTTCATCATCTTTAGAAGAGAATTGTGATTATAAATGGCATATTTTTTCCAATGTATGTAATATTTCTGGAAATTGAATAAAAGTGTCACAAAACCCCCATTCTTTGTGGATATGAATATATCTCTAAACATCTCCAGAATCTCAAAGCATATGAATGAGTGGGTGGGGAATGAATGGGGAGAGGGTAGGAAAGGAGTGTTAAAGAATAGATCCTGTTGTTGGCTGGGCCAGTTTGCAGTACTGGGACAACCATCGCTACATTATTAATGCCTCAAAGATCATTGGTGTATTTCCTGCAGCTCTTCCTGCTAGACGCTATCAACGTACCTCTTAGGAGATAGGTTCTCTCCCACTATATGATTACATCCCATGTTCCTCCCACCAGTGACAGTATCAATGGTTGGTCAATCCACTGGACTTTTCTGAAGTCCTACTTTATATCTTTGTGCATGCATTGCTAAAACAAATTCATTTAAGTGTTCTGAGATAACATACAAAGGAAACCATATTAAAATTCCAATACCAATTTAGGTTGTGACATCAGGAGGATGACATAACAGAAGATCCCCCGGCATCACTCCCCCTACAAAAATATTACCAGAAATGATTTGAAGACAAGAACATCATTCTGAATATACAAGGATTCTGCAGGAGAAGCAGAGAAATCTTTTGGGCCAACAGAACCAAGAGTAGCTGAAACTGGTGAAATAAATTGTCATTTCAAACTGTAAACCCCTTCCCCAAACTGGCATAATGCACTCACAGGGGAGTTTCCTAGACTCACAGTTTCCAAGATGAGAGGAGGAAATTGAAGATGAATGTATGAGCTCCCCAGCAGTGTGGGAATCTTCACAGGAAGCACATTCTAGTCCTCTCCTATGGGAAACACTAGGAGTCCAGGAGGGCCGAGCCACCTGGCGTGAACTGGGGACAAAGAGCAAGGGGCTGATCACAGCAACAGGCACATGAATCATGGCAGCTAATCAGCACCCCAATCAGTGACACCATGTTGAAGAGACTGGCCAGCACCATGGCACCACAGGGGACATGATTCACAGGAAGGCCTGAATCCCTGGTAGGATTTTCCACAAAGCTCCAGTGCTTGCTGGAACCTCTCCCTGGCTAGGAACAACTAAAAGGTCAGGATTAAGTTCTGGTGCTCACTTAAGTCTTCCCCAGACTAGGAAACAATGGCAAGACAGTAATATAGTTCCAGGGCAGCATTTAATATCGAGTGCTCACTAGAAGTTTTCACCTGACTTGGAAACAACAGGACAACAATTTAGTTCTGGAGCAGTGTTTAAGTTTTCGCATTTGTTATAAGTCTTCCCCAAACCAAAAATCAATGACGAAGCAATTAGTTAGTTCTAGTGTAGTGTTTTAGTTTCAGAGCTCATTATAAGTCCTCCCCAGAACAGGAAGCAACAACAGGCCAGTGTTTAAGTACCAATACTAAGAAGTGAAGGTCAACCCCACCAAAGAATAACTGCAAAAATGGAAAGATATGACTGCATCCTCAACTGCACAGGCGTCAATGCAAAGATGCAAGGATTGTGAAAACTCAGGGGAATATGACACCAACAAAAGAAACCAATAAAGCTCCAGCAATGGACCGGGAAGCATTGAAGACCTATAAAAAGTCTGACGGATAGTTCAGAATAATGCTCTTAAAGAAGTTCAGAGAATCATAAAAATAAATAGGTAGAAACTAAATAAAATTTGGAAAACAATTCAGGGACAAAGTGAGACGTTTGACAAAGATATAGAAACAAGTTCAAAAAACTAAATAGAAATTCTAATAAAAAAAATAACAACCAAAAAACCTCATTAGAACGCTTCAACAGTAGACTTGACCAAAGAGAGGAAAGAAATTAGAAAGCTTGAAGACAGAACCTATGAAATAACCCAATCAGAGTAGGAAAAAAGAAAGGAGTGAAGAAGCCTACGATAATTATGGGTCACCGTCATGTGAAGTAATCATGTGAAGTAATTTCTTTAAGTAGACTTAAGTAATTTCCGAGGCAGATGAGGGAGAGAAAGGCATGGAATGCATATCTAAAGAAATAAGGCTGAAATTTTCCCAAATCCAGAGAAAAATGACAGCATCCAATTACAGGAAGCTCAGAGGTCACCACTTAAATTCAATCCAAAGAGGAATTCACAAAGGCACATTATAAGCAAATTAACAAAAATCAAAGACAAAGAAAGAATACTCAAAGTAGCAAGAGAAAAGAAACATCTCATATTCAACAGAGTTCCAGTATGGCTTTCAGTAGATTTCTCAGCAGAAACCATGCAGGCCAGGAGAAAATGGGATGCTATATTCAAAGTACTAAAAGAAGCCACCTGTCAACCAAGAACACTGCATCTTCTCTAACTACGATGGAATTTTTAGTTTTCTAAAAATCAATAGCCAAAGAGCATTGGAAAGTGTACAAATCCATGGAAAGTAAACAACATGTTCCTAAACAACAATTGGGTCAATGAATAAATTAAGGTAGAAATTAAAAAATTCCTTGAGACAAATTAAAATAAAAACACAAAATACCAAAACCTATGAGACACAGCAAAATCAGTTCTAAGAGGGAAGTTTACAGCAATTCCTACATCAAAAAAGCGTAAAGATTTTGAATTAAAAACCTAACAATAAACCTCAAGGAACTAGAAAAGCAAGAACAAACCAAACCCCAAATTAGCAGAAAAAATAATAATAAAGTTAGAGCAGAAATAAACAAAATTGAAACCAAAAAATACAAAAGATCAATAAAACAAAAAGTTAGTTTTTAAAAAAAAATAAGCAGAATTGACAAACCTTTAGCTAGACTAAGAAAAAAAAGACCCAAATAAATAAAATTAAACATGAAAAATGAGACACAACAACTAATATCACAGAAATACCAAGGATTATTACAGACTATTTTGAACAACTGTATGTGAATGAATTGGAAAACCTAGAATAAATGGATACATTCTTGGGCACATACAGCCTACCAAAATTGAATCATGAAAAAAATAGAAAATCTGAATAGACCTATAATGGGTAACAAGATTAAAGCAGTAATGAAAAGTCTCCCATCAAAGAGTAGCCCAGAACCTGGTTTTAATGCTGAATTCTACCAAACATTTAAAAAAGAAATAATACCAACCCCACTCAAACTATTACAAAAGTTGAAGAGGAAGGCACACTTCCAAACTCATTCTATGAGACCAGCATGATACTAATTCTAAAACCAGTCAAGGACATAACCAAAAAAGAAAACTACAGGTCAATATCTCAGATGAGAATAAATGCAACCATCCTCAACAAAATACAAGCAAACCAAATTCAACAACACATTAAAAAGATCATTCACCATAATCAAGTGGGATTCATCATAGGGATGCAAGGATGGTTCAACACATGCAAAACAACAAATGTGATCTCTATCACATTAACAAAATCAAGAACAAAAATCATATGACCATTTCAACTGATGCTAAAAAAGAGCATGTGATAAAATTTCACATCTCCTCATGATTAAGAACTCTTAACAACCTGCTTTGAGGACATACCTCAAAATAATAAAAGGCATATATGACAGACCCACAGCTAATGTCACACTGAATGGACAAAGACTGGAAGGCTTTCCTCTAAAATTTGGAACAAGGCAAAGTTGCCACTTTTACCACTTTTATTCAACACAGTACTGGAAGTCCTGAACAACAAATGAGTCAATGAAGAAATTAAATAGAGCAATTAGGCAGGAGAAAGAAATAAAGGGTATCTATACTGGAAAGGGAAAAGTCAGATTAGATTTGTTCACAGATGACATAATCTCACATTTAGAAAAACCCGAAGACTCCATCAAAAAACTATTAGAACCAATAAATGAATTCAGTAAAAATTGCAGGATACAAAATCAATATATAAAAATCAGTAGCACTTCTATACACCAAAACTGAACAATCTAGAAAAGAAATCAACAAAGCAATCCCATGCATAATAACTACAAAGAAATAAAATACCTAGGAATAAATTTAACCAAAGATTTAAAAAGATCTCTGTAATAAAAACTATAAAACACTGTTGCAAGAAATTGAAGAGGACGCAACAAAAATGAAAAATATCTTATGTTCATGGATTGGAAGAATTCATATTGTTAAGATGTTCATCACCCAATGTGATCTACAGATTCAATGCAATCTCTATCAAAGTACCAATGGCATTCTTCACAGAAATAGAAAAAACAACTCTAAAATTTATGTGGAACCAAAAAAGGGCCTGAATAACCAAAGAAAAAGGAACAAAGCAGCCGGGCATGGTGGCTCGTGCCTGTAATCCCAGCACTTTAGGAGGCCAAGGTAGGTGGATCATTTAGGTAAGGAGTTCAAGACCAGCCTGGCCAACATGGTGAAATCCCATCTCTACTAAAAATACAAAATTAGCTGGGCATGGTGGTGCACACCTCTAATCCAAGCTACTTGGGAGGCTGAGGCAGAAGAATCACTTGAACCCAGGGGGCGGAGGTTGCAGTTAGCTGAGATCCTGCCATTGCACTCCAGCCTGGGCAACAAGAGTGAAATTCCATCTCAAAAAAAACAAAAGGAACAAAGCTGGAGGCATCATACTACCTGACTTCAAAACATACTACAAACCTACAGTAACAAAAGCAGCAAGGTACTGGTATAAAAACAGACGAATAGACCAATGGAGCAGAATAGAGAACCCAGAAATAAATCTGCGTATTTGCAACCAACTCATTTTTGACAAAGGCTCAGAGAGCATTCATTGGCTAAAGGACAATGTCATCAATAAACAGTGCTGGGAAAACTGGATATCCATATGCTCAAAAGTAGAACTAGACCCCAATGTCTCGCTATATAAAAAAATCAACTCAAAACAGAGTAAAGACTTAAGTGCAAGACCTGAAAAACTATAAAACTACTAGAAGGAAAAGGTGGGAAAATGCTTCAGGACATTGTTTTTGGCAAAGACTCTTTGGGTAAGAACACAAAAGCTTAGGCAATAAAAGCAAAAATAGACAAATGAGGTTACATCAAGCTAAAAACTTTTTGCATAGCAAAGGAAACAATCAACAGAGTGAAGAGACAACCTGCAGACTGGGAGAAAATATTTGTAAACTACCTAACTGACAAAGAATTAATAGCTAGAATATATAAGGAACTCAAACAATAGCAAAAAACCTGATTAGGAAATGGGCAAATGATCTGAATAGATATTTCTCAAAAGAAGACATTCAGATGGCCAACACGTATATTTAAAAATGCTCAGCATCATGAACCATGAGGGAAATGCAAATCAAAATCACCCTAAAATATCATCTCACCCCAATTAAAATGGCTATCATCAAAAAGACAAAAATAACTGATGCTGATAATGATGCTTTGAAAGGGCACCACTAGCACACTGTTGGTGGGATCATAAATGGTACAGCCCACTATAGAAAACAGTATGGAGCTTCCTCAAGTAACTAAAAATAGAAAAATAGATCTAACATATAATCCAGCAATCCCACTGCTGGGTATGTATTCAAAAGGAAGAAAATCAGTATATTGGAAAGGTATACTGACATACTTTGTAGTATAAACCCATGTTTATTGCAGCACTGGTCACAGTAGTCAAGATATGAAATCAACTGAAGTGTCCATCAACAGATGAATGGATAAAGAAAATGTAGTACTTATACACAATGGAATACCATCTGGCCATTAAAAAGAATGAAATCCTGTCATTTTCATTGACGTGGATGAAACTGGAGGTTATTATGTTAAGTGAAATAAGCCAGGCACAGGAAGACAAATACTGCATGTTCTCACTCATTTGTGGGAACTAAAGAAGGTGATCTCATGGAGGTAGAGAATAGAACGATAGATAACAGAGACTTGGAAGGGTGCAAAAGGGTGAATAAAGAGAGGTTGGTTAATGGCTACAAAAATACAGTTAGATGGAATAAGTCCTGGTGTTGAATAGCACAGTAGGGTGACTTTGGTTAACAACAATTCAGTGTAGGGGGCGGAGCAAGATGGCCGAATAGGAACAGCTCCAGTCTCCAACTCCCAGCGCCAGCGACACAGAAGACCGGTGATTTCTGCATTTTCAACTGAGGTACTGGGTTCATCTCACTGGGGAGTGCCGGACGATCGGTGCTGGTCAGCTGCTGCAGCCCGACCAGCGAGAGCTGAAGCAGGGTGAGGCATCGCCTCACCTGGGAAGCGCAAGGGGGAAGGGAATCCCTTTTCCTAGCCAGGGGAACTGAGACACACAACACCTGGAAAATCGGGTAACTCCCACCCCAATATTGCGCTTTAAGCAAACAGGCACACCAGGAGATCATATCCCACACCTGGCCGGGAGGGTCCAACGCCCACGGAGCCTCCCTCATTGCTAGCACAGCAGTCTGTGATCTACCGGCAAGGCAGCAGCGAGGCTGGGGGAGGGGCGCCCGCCATTGCTGAGGCTTAAGTAGGTAAACAAAGCTGCTGGGAAGCTCCAACTGGGTGGAG